>NC_056737.1:1368171700-1368204200 GCF_019279795.1 Protopterus annectens
CATACCCATTGAGTTGCATGATCAGATTGTTGTTGCAGATATGGTGGGGGGGGAGACAGAGATGTGTATTAACAACTAGTATATGCTTGCAGTATGAGGTCTTCAGATCTTCTTTCCTCTCTATGTCTTGCAGGCACCATGTCATGAGAGAGATTGTCGATGTACACCCCCCCAGGAGAATGAGGTGATCATTTAACACCTGGTGAAGCACTACCACACCCTGTTTAGATGTACAGCTGATAATCTGCAGGAGAGGACTGCCCTGTGGAATGATCTTGTCCACAGGATAAATTATGTCGGCCTGCATAGCTGCAGTTATGAGCAGGTCCAGCATTGGCGCACTGACCTACTCCGCCATCCCCATCGGCGTGCTGCTGTGGTCAGCAGGGACCTGCTAGCCATGGGGGGGTAATGCCATCCAGCCCCCCTGACACATGGTGAGGAGCTCCTCACCAGCCTTGGGACATCTGCCTGCCCGCAAACACAAGATCCGGTGGAGAGCATTGTGGATGTGGGTTCTACCCACACAATGGATGAGGAGCATGCAGGTAAGGCCACAGGGCACATCAGTAGGCCACTGTTGCATATCCATCTGCATCTGTATAGTTTAATCATGCATATCTGAGATGAAATATATATAGTCTGTTGCTGCGTTGAAGTAATAAACAGATGTGCATAATCTGTAGTATTGTGGGTTTGTACTATTGATGTACTGTAATTCTGCTCCGACCCTGTACCAATGTCACAGGTGTTACTACTGACATCACATCTCTCACACAAGTATGTAGGGCCCTCTGGTATACCTCTGGGGCAGCAGCCTGTAGCTGGTGAGTATGGTGTTTGTTCAGGTTTGCCAATACACCTGCCATGTTATGGCCATGGTATATTCCATGCACACATTAAACCTACCCATAATGCATGATGTTCATGTTCACTTATTGTTGCTGTTAACTACAATGCATCACAGTGGTCACCATGGTGGCATATCTAAAGGGTATGTAAGAGTCCTGCAATATAACTAAAAATCTGTCATTGCAAGATGTGAGCATAGAGATGAACATAACCATAATGCATGATGTACATGTTCACTTATTGTTGCTGTTAACTGCAATGCATCACAGTGGCCACCATGGTGGCATATCTGAAGGGTATGTAAGAGTCCTGCAATATAACTAAAAATCTGTCATTGCAAGATGTGAGCACAGAGATGAACATAATGGTGGGACAAATGGTCTACAGTACGGACATGTCTGAAACATCACCCTTATACAGTGCTACAACAGTGTATACACCACTATTACAATGGCAACTTTTACAGATCTACACAATGGCATATCACAATACTGCATTCCACAACCCTTACAACCTGCAATGTGGTCCTAACATGAGCAATGAATGTGTAATATGGAATCCTATGTTAGAACAACAAATATGCAGAAAACATACCTTAACAAACACTGTTTAAGCATATGTGTGCATACATTCCAAATAACATATTGTGGAAGCAGCTTTTGAGGTACTGACTGCATGCACTCTTCATGAGTATGGACCTTCCAGCAAGTACAGGTCCTCAATGTCACACCAAGAAATGGTCTGCTGTCCAAAACGTTTGCCCATCAAATGTGTCCACTTACCTGCAACAGAGGCAGCCATGGCTTGCACACATCTTACAAGCCATGGAATGGATTGCATACCCAACAGGTAGCACCCAGGAGTTGGACATGTAGCCTTACCTTGCCATTGCATATACCATGGCAAACTGTGCAGACAGTGATGCATGTGGCGAGGATGTATGTGACAGGATTAATGTAGAAAATAAACAGATGGCCATCCAAGACAGATGATGACATATGTTGCAAACTGGTCATTCAGGCTGCCTAGTAACATCTACAACACTGAGGGATTTGCAGGAATGCCTAGCAAGTACTGGCTGTGCAGTACCTGTGTCGGCAATTGCCTGGACTATGCATAAGTGTGACCCATGGGTTAGGGTGATCAGATGGGACAATTTTTCCACAGGAAACATCAGCCAGGGCTCTCTACAGGTAGCGTATGCATAAAATCAAAAATCTCCCAAGAGCATGTGTTGCAATGTGTACTGATGTACCAAGACCAAGTTGGAAACCTACAGACAGTATCAATTAAGATACATGTGCTGCACAACCAACACCTCACCCACCATCCCTATCTGTACCTTGCTGGTGCCAGTGTACACCTGTATACTTGCCATTCATTAGCAGAGACTAGGCCAGTACACATGGTGTTCAGAATTTGGGACACTGCAAAATGACACATATGTGTAAGCCATAGTTGTCAAGCATCTGCAAAAAGGCTGAGGATGGGGAGGGGGTGTCATTCTAAAACACAGCAGTGAACTGAAGCAGAGATCCAAAGCTCACTAAGAATGGCTATATCTGCACACAGTCAAGGTCATGAATTGTGGCAGACATAACCCTGACTCCACAGCAATAGTGAAGGCACTGTGTAACCTCCAAGTGCCGTGCACATGTGAGCTGACCTTACAATCATGCAGAGTTGGGGGACATTTGTAGGGCAGAGTGATGAAATACTGGCAAATGCAGATGGCTTATGCCAGTATACCCCTTCCAGGAATAGTGACTGCTGTAGTACACTTAGTTGGTGCAACAGACCATCATGATAATGGTGTGCATGCATATGCACCCACAAATTGTATGCATCTCAATCAGCGTCTGCACAACTAACACATTTGTTTGATACTGCATTTGATTGCACAGGTCATATGTGACATATCAGGTTCGTGTAATGTTAACATATGCAGTAATGTGACCCCATGGCATATCGGGGAAGATGGTAACATGTCAATAAGGGTGTGTACACTCCACATAGCCACAGTAAGATTTGAAAGTTGTCAGTGTAATTGTATTTTATTAGCCATACATGCACCACTGATGATGAGATCTGTAAATCAGACATCAAGCATTCACAAATGATATCTTTCCACATATCATCTCAGTTGTGTCGGACAAACACATAGGGGCTGGAAGCAGCTCAGCAAACATAACTGACACACATATGCACATTCAACAATGGTGTGTACACCTGTGAGGTATGGGGCACAGTACATGCCAGGGTGCCGAACAGGTGCACAGCAATACTGTGTGCATGGGTGCAGTGTGTTCCAGGGGAAGGGGCATCACCTACTAACACAACCCATACATCACAGAGATGTATAATGTTGGTAACAGGGATTGACTATAGCTGCACTGCATGCTGTTGAGTGCCATATGTCAATGTCATGCATGTTGACAGATGGGTAATGAGAGGTCTGTGTGTAATATCTTTGTGCAACCTCATCTGTAAGTGTGTGTGTGTGTGTGTGTGTGTGTGTGTGTGTGTGTGTGTGTGTGTGTGTGTGTGTGTGTGTGTGTGTGTGTGTGTGTGTGTGTACTGTTAAGCAATGACATACAGGTCTTAAAGTGTGTTTCTTGTTTTCCCCTCACAGGTGGCGAGGTGGGTCAGAGATCCAACTGCAGGCAATCTGATGCTGGTGTCCTTACAGACACAGATAATGATTTTAGGTGTGTTGAGGCAAAGGTGAGGTTGTCAGGGGCTGAGGTTGTGCCATCGTTTGACATCCCACTGATATCCACCCCACCCCTGCACACAGTCACATTGCAAATACATACCCCATCACCAGTGGCCATAACTGAGGAACAGTTGGCAGTTGGTGGCATGGGACAGGACAGTGTGGTATCTATGGCATATGTGTCAGGATACAGCAGCCATAGCTGGATGTCCAGCAGGGTACCACACAGACAGATGTACAGGGGTGCTCATAAGAGGGCTGCTGGTCAACATGCCCCTGGCAGAAGTGCCATATCTGATGCCACCAGATGCATGTTTCAGGCCATCATGGGGCTGCAGGCACATATGGAACTATACACCAGGCAGGGTCTGAGGCTGCAGAGGGCTACTCATTCAGCTGTTATTGACAGCATCTGTGATCTTGCAGGTGCCCACCGTTATTGTGCAGAGGTCATGGATAGACGGTTGGGTGAGATGGTGGGAATCCTTGACTGTGGAATGTCTGTGCTCGAGCATATGGTGGGAGTAGTGCAACGGCCATGTAGACATAGGCCAGCAACACCAACAGCTGGAGGTCAATGTGGACATACCAGAAGTCAGAGACACTCCTGTAGTTGCAGTTCCAGCCCCAGCACTGCAGAGGAGAAGCTGTCCACACCACAACACAGCAGGCCATGTGCACATAGCCCTGGCTGGTCCCAAGAGGGACCTGGATCCAGTGGAGATATTTCATCATCAAGGGAGAGTACCATATCATGGCTTGTAACTGGTAGTGCCTGTGGAACTCCTGGCAGGCACAGTTCTCATGTCCGTTGCTGGACATGGTGAACTGCACACCCTGCCAGGTATGGCCTGCAGCTGTCCAAGAAACCCCTGTATAGGGCAGCCACATGGCAGAACTGTGTGCATGCATACACATACACATCACCAACACAGCTAGGGCAACCCCATACCTACACACACCACATCACAACAGCCCAATTAATAATTAAACCCCCTCACACACACACACATGATGTCAAATGTATGGCTCAGCCTAGGTCTCTGGCAAGCCAACAACACACCCTGTGCATATGATGATACCTGTGCCACATCCCTGTCATCCATAACATCGATGCAGGGGCTGACTAATATGGTTCTGATGCACAGGGTGACTGTACTATGGTGTACCAATGTAATGCTGTGTAACATGTTGTCAGCACTAAAGTTTAATGCTTACATGTCAGGAAGTGTAGCTGTCCAGCCATGATGCATTATAGCTGTTATTAACACTGAGTGATTGTGGTCTCCATAATGTATTCCATTTGTGTTGTAGGTGTCCATGTGTCAGTAGGATGTTGGTCTGCTGTTGTTTCCTACAAGGGGTATGGCACTGTGGTGACACCTTGGCTGTGCCATATCCTGGGTACAGGTAAACACGTCACAGGTCTGTATAACAGTTACTGCATGTGCCACATGACTGATAGGTCTGGGGGTGTATACAGGTAAGTGCATGGTGGCTGATGTCAGCAGCCCTACTACAGTAGACAATGGTAAGTGTACTGGGTGGTACACACCGTGTTTGTGTATAACACACACAGAGGCTTTGGTGTTGACGCAATACACAGAGAATAATGTACACAAGGATGAATGTACTTGTGCAAGGAACCCATTTTAGCATATGTAATTCCACCAAGACAGAATAGGCACAACAACACACTGGGAAATAACCAGTCTGCTAGTTTAATGTCATTGACGATGGTACTGGCAGGGTATATTTCCCCTTCCCCAATGAAGTGCAATCCTCAATTCAGTAAACATAGGTGTGCTGGTGTGGGTGGCACAGCCCTACCCTTTGGAGGGTGTGAGGTGCTGTAGAACTGCAGATATGATTGACAAATACTTATCCTGTTAACATGAACTGTACAGTATTACAGCCTGCTAAGTGGGGGATACACTCAACAGTAAATGTAATGATGGTGGCTGTGTCCACAAGAGCCACACCCAGCTATATATACCAACCCGAGTATTGCTGTACACCTATACAGTGGGGAAAAGGGCATTTACACATCTACTACTAGTTGTGATAGAATGCATTTCCACAGGATGATAGCTGTGAAATGTTAGCATTTGCCAGGCAGTTCTTGGACAGATGACCTCCTGGGACATGTATGTTCTGCAAACAGAAATAGATCCCTTCACATACACACACTCTTACTTGGCAACATTGGGACTAGAACCCCTACCTTGATATGTAGTGCTACTGTGTGGTCTTAATTGCACACACCACACAGCTTTTAAGATGAGGTGTGTTCCAGGTTACATGTTATGTGAAGGACATCCCCAGTCCCTGTACAGTATGGTAATGGGGGATATAATGGTTGTTTATGAACAATACATAGTGTGACATACTGTCATATACGCATTGACAAACACATAACAGTCATACACAAGTGAAAAAACTGGGCTTATCATTGCTAACTACCTTGTCAGTGTGTCCATTCTGTTGCAGGTAAGTTGCAACAGCAAATGCATAACTGGGCTGGATAGTGGTATCAGTTACCTGCATGGTTGATGGTGACAGTGGTCTCCATACAGTGGAACATGGGACATGTACTTGGGGTACCATGCTGTAAAGACAGTATACCCAGCACCCTCACCCCACAGTGAATGTTGTACACACTGAAACCCATGATAATACTCTGATATACCCACCATCACACATTGTCCAGGACTGCAATACAACCCCTTGTCTGTCCCAAGAGTGCTACTACAGGGATATGCATCTAATGCACATGCCACAGGGATAGTAGGGTGATGCATTGTCATGGCTCTACTATGGTCAGCAGCATCACTATCCCTAATACTGTGTGGCAAGGCATATTGTATTAGGAGAATGTGGCCTCAGAATGCTGTATCCTACAAATATACACACTTGCACACATACACACACTTGCCAGAACTCAGAGGGTATCCCATGCCTATCAACCCATTTGTACAACAGTATTGTGCTGGTACTGCAAGCCCCAGGTAGCCCATAGGGTGAAGAGTATAACAAGGTACATGTAATGTCCAGTACAGCAGCAGCCACTTCTAACTATGACAATGGGGGGGGGGTGCGCTGGGTGTAGAGGACCTCATGGTATTATCAACTACAGGTCGACAAACACACAGACACTGTTATTCTCAGTAATGCACACATAGACATTTGTCAGTACTGGGGACGATTGGTGTAGGTGCTCATAGGTGTGTACCAGGCTATTGTCCATGGAGAGATGGGAAGTGTAGGGGATGTGTGTACAGTGGTATCATGCCATCTGCCATTTGCCAGCAGGCCATCTATCAACAGATACCACAGGGGTGATCCTCAGGGTGAGAGTGACATGCAACTTCCAATCATCTGGCTGCCTCTTGCAGAGGGCCAGTAAGGTGCTCCATTTGACATGTATGTAACATGTATTACATAACATGGTCAGTGTCTGTCTTGGAGACGTGTACCCAAGCATGTTCTGTTGACTGTGGTAGTGTAGTTGAGGTATCCATGGCATGTGGTGCATACAGGGTGTGCATTTCTAGCTGTGGCATTCATAACACAGCTGGGCAGACATGTCAGTGTCACTCACGGATAGACTGCCTGTAAGCAGCCAAGATGGAGTCCTGACATCTGTGCATCTGTACAGAGGACAGACAGACAACAGCTAACCAACTGTTTATGCAGTAGGATGACTGTGTTGACAGATAGATGTCTGACTCTGATAGGTATGCCATTATAACATGACAGCAGCCCTCAATGATGTCCTATACACACAGTAGTCTACAGTTAGTATCCACATGTCAGATCAATATCCAGTAGCAAATACTTAATGACACACAGCTCACACACCAAGAACATGATAGTGAGGACTCAGAGTCCATCTTTGCATGCAGGGGTGTTTGGTTCGAGTACTACAATCTGCAATCTACTCTTACTTTGGAATACACTGTCAACAGTAGTAACGTAATGATACACTACATGCCAGTGTGACTGCATATAACCTGGGATACTACCCATGTATGAAACACATTCAAACAGAAAAGAGTGTTGTGCAAGCTATATATGCTCAGGTGTCCCAGACAGTAGACTCACACCCCTTGCTACTGTAATGACAGCACATAGACTCATGTTATGCACATGGAATTAAACACACTTATTAAAGATGTCATTACCCTGTTCTTTTATCAGACTGGAATGTGATCACTGGTTTCCAGGGCTGAGGTATGCTTAGCAGGTGTAAGCATTACTTAAATGTAACTGCTAAGCAGATTTGCACACTGGTAAGCGAAGCCTACATGGTATAAGCAGCTATACATTTAACCATACGTTAGCAGCACTTACCATCACACAAACCCATGTAAACCCACTTAAAGCTGCTCAAAACTGCCTTAACCACTCTGTTTCCAACAGCCCTTGTTCTGCCCTGCAACAAAATAAGCAGCCCTTGCAGGCCTTGAACGCAGGACCTTGTATACTTTAGTCACAGCAGTTAACCACTAAGCCATCACAGCTGTGAAGGCAGTCATTTTCCCCCCCAATATATCTGTCAGTACACATACTGAATAGTATTAAACAACTGCTATGACTTGTTAGTGATATTAGTGTTGAATCATGTATGTTGTTATATCTAAATACACACATAGCAGATAAAGACATCTGGGAAGGTATATACAACAGTCATATTTACACATAACAAGGATATATGTGTATATATATATATATATATATATATATATATATATATATATATATATATATACATATATATATATATATATATATATACATATATATATATATATATATATATATATATATATATATATATATATATAAATATATGTAGATATACATATACATGTACATACACATATATATATTTATATACATCTGTATAGTGTGTTATATATATGGTCATATATAGATCTATCTGTATATATATATATATATATATATATATATATATATATATATGTGTGTGTATATATATATATATATATATATATGTGTGTGTATATATATATATATATATATATATATATATATATATATATATATATATCTATATATATATATATATATAGATATATATATATATATGGATTCACTTCATAATCTCAAAAAGCTGAAATCTCGAATTTCAGTCTTTCAAGACCATGAAATCGAATCCACACAACACCGAAACACCAAAACCACGAAGCCCAAAACCGCAACATTCAAAACACAGAAAACACAGCACACACCACACATACACTGGAACACCCACATCATAACATCAAAAAACAAAACCATAAACATCTAAAAGCCTACAACACATATAAGCAGGGGACAAGCCCTCTCTGCACCCCCACACCTCCCCTACATATATATATATATATATATATATATATATATATATATATATATATACTAACTCTGAGATCGCACAAACAGAAAATAAAAGAAACACACACACAAACATTCTACATCACCTCACACACACATCACGCATATCAGCACACTCACATACGCTCAAACTCCCACCCATAACCCTTACAAAACACTCTCTTACCTGGCATTCTCCTAAATCCACACACGGCACCACACACCATCCACATACAATCCCGGACATTACGTAGCGTAAAGCCATAACCACGAATTTGAGATATTTGAATTTGCAATTATGCACTTTTGCTATTTTAAAAGTTCGAGTTTATAGTCTCGAGATACTGAAATTTTACATTTCAGTATTTTGAGATTATAAAGTGTTTCCATACCTATATATGTATATATGTATATGTGTATATGTATATGTGTATATATATTTATATATAGATCTGGGACTATTGAATGAAAGTTCAGTATTCCTAGTCCACAATAACCGAACGCACTTTAATGAAAGCGCATTCACCGAAAAAGCGCTTTCATTAAAGTGAGCTCAAACCCCCCCCCCAAAATCTTCTTTTATGCAGGGGCAAGCCCCCCTGCACCCCCCATGTGGGGGGCTGTGCCCCCACTCCCCTACTTTTATATTCTCAGTCCGAGGTCGCACTACAGTGGGGAAAAGGGGATTCTCCTTTAACCGCATCATAGTGCGACCGGCACAATCAGCATACCTAACGGCAGAAAGTGCCGTCGGGGATCTGTACAGATCCAATAGATATATATATATATATATATATATATATATATATATATATATATAAATGATATATAGATAGCTATAAAGATAGATAGATATATAGATACATATATGCATAACATATGTCCATAACATGTAGTGGAGTCATACCTCAGCACCAATAGTCACAGCCTCTTAGTGCAAGGGGATGTCATGTAAATATTGCAGCTATAAATGTAAACTGCTGCTACTGTAACACAAGTTGTCTTAACAGAAATGTGTGGGAAGTCACATCTGATATTGACATGTACACTATCAGTTACTACAGCAATCACAGTAATAATCCTGTGGAATACAGCAGAGATATGACCAATAAATGTGGACAATCTGACACACTCTGATCAGTCCGGAGGTATAGTGCAAGACGTGTGGACCAAGCCTGACAAAGTGGATGCTTACAGCCATTTAAATGGGGATATCACAAATATACTGGAATAGTAAGCTCACACAGTTTATGTATTCACCCACTCCTGTCTGTTCTGACACAAAATAACCAGAGGAGCAGAGGTCACAAGCCCACAAACTACCCACTAGTTAGTGACATACATCTGCACAGCATCCCACTGCTTTGTCAGAAATACACAACAGTTATGGTGGCCCGGCAACAGTACATCTGATAAGTATCATGACATAACATCACACTGGGTAAGTACACTGAGCTGCTAGGCATGTCACAAAGCACTGTGCAAACTACAGGCAGACTGCCACAGCACTGATCTACATTTCTTATGGGGGACTACATATGTACCTGCAAATATAGCAGGCACTACAGGCATGTAACAGCATGGAATAACAGACACCTGTGTTAAAGCACATACACATAACCAATCTGAACACAGCTACAGTCACATATGGTATGTGTACTTAACATTACAGTATATGGACTGTGTATGCAGCTCAGCAAGCTCCTGCCTGGTGCCCTCCAGAGTTCTACAGCAGCAGAGAGACAAAAGAGAGACTTTGGAGCTATTAAGTATCATTTTTCTGCATTTTCTTGCTGCCTTCAGCTAATTCCGCCTAAAACGCCAATTTTCTAGAGTTTCTGTGATGTAAAAAGCTTGTTTCAGCTGCATATTGTACTTATTTACTGCCTGCACTTTAACAAAGTCATTGTTGTGTTTAAATTACCTGCTTAACTGTTGTAGGCTACACACTCAAGTGTGATAGCCATTTCTGTGCATTTAAAGTGTTTTTTTTTTTATTGTATCTGCTTTATTTTCTGAAAAAAAAACAAAAAAACAAATATACTTGTTTTCCTGCCTTTCTAAGCTAGTATAGTCCAGTTTTTAGATTAGTGATGAATTCAGAGTTGTGTTACAAGTTTCTGTGTTTGCCCATACCTTACTTGGATAGAAGGAAGTTTCTCTGTTCACTGTGAGAGAGGGAGCTTTGAGCAGCCTATCTGTCCCTGGACGAGTGGTTTCGGCCCAGAAATTAGTGGTTTATTGGCCATTTTGGGCTAATTTCTATCTCTTTCATTTCCCTGCTATAAAGCCCAAATTTGCAAGGTTTTTTGTGCTGATATACAGCTCAGCAAGCTCCTGTCTGGTGCCCTGCAGAGTTCTACAGCAGCAGAGAGACAAAAGAGAAACTTTGGAGTGATTAAGTATCATTTGTCTGCATTTTTTTGCTGCTTTTAACTAATTCCGCCTAAAACACCAATTTTCTAGAGTTTCTGTGATTTAAAAAGCTTGTTTCAGCTACATATTGTACTTATTTTACTGCCTGCACTTTAACAAAGTCGTTTTTGCATTTAAATTACCTGTTTAACTGTTGTAGGCTACACACTCAAGTGTGATAGCCATTTCTGTGCATTTAAAGTGTTTTTTTTTATTGTATCTGCTTTATTTTCTGAAAAAAACTAAAAAACAAAAAAAAAAATACTTGTTTTCCCACATTTCTTTTTTTTTTTTTCAAATATAATTTTTATTGCATTTCACTTTTATTTAAATACAAGAAAAGAATGACACAGAATATATACATACAAGCTACTTCGAATATCAAGTTTCAGTCGTCCAAATACGATATACATAAGATAAATCATCAGTGTTAGGGTAACAATTATACATAATTGGCTAATAATCAAGCTACTCTCAATGAGCTGTAAAACAGACATTTACATAAAGATAGTATACAACACTTTGAAAATGTGACATTAAAACATTGCAACCAGATATTCTAGTCTACCTAAATAAACATTCTGACTTGCACTATGTACAATATATACATTGATGTCACCTTAATGTTCATCTTATATGTCTTTGCCATGACCTGTACACTGTTATTGTGGGTATTTCTATAATAATTGCCTTTAGTTTCCCTTAATTATATAAAGTAATATTGATAGTGAAGTCCCTTGGTCATAAATCAATTTTGTGCTAGGATTTCTAAAAGCGGTTTCCAATGTTTCTGATAGTAAGATAGTTTTTTTTGGCTTCTTGTAATTCATTTGCTGGATAATAAGTATTTTATAGCCATTCCTTTAAATTCTTCCCATGTGATTTTACTTATATCTAGCCAATTTTGGGCTATATATGATTTGATCATTGCACACAATGTGACTATGATGTTTTTATTTTCGTATGAGAAATTATTAGGGAATATGTAAAATTGCCATTTCCCATGACAGGGTAGATTTGGTGTATCCCTTTTTTTCTAACTTGGTTCTTAGCGAACACCACAGCTTGTAAACATTTTTACATCTCCAAAATATATGAAGGGTGTCAGCAACACTGTTTTGGCATATGGTACAATAAGGGGAGTGGGAGGGATTAATTTTGCTAAGAAAAAGTGGTGTGTGATACACATTGTTATTGATCATAATTTGGGTATACATTAGTTTTTTAAGGGGAGTTACTTTCAAAGTAAGTTCAATAGCATCAGATTTATGTTCATCAGTTATCTTATTATTTTTCTCTTCCCAAAATTTGGAATATAGAATTGCATCTTGATATCCAATTTTTTTTATTAATCTATATGTAGTTGATAACATTTTAGAATCTCAACAGTAGCAGGTTAATAATTTGTTGATATACCTGCATATCTTGGTTGTCTATTTTGATATTCATAGAAATTGTGTTGATCAGGTATATTAATTGGTTGATTATGGTATTATAGCTTTTATTTACTTCAAGTTTTTTGTCTAATATTGTCAAATGAGAAACTTTTGATCTGGTATAGGTCCCATATAGTGATATTTTTAATTTTTGGATACTGATTCAGGTTTAATATAGTATTGTTTAATTTAATATTAGGATTAAGGTGTACTGGCTGTCCCAATACCAACATATCTTTAAGATTTAGGGAGGCTACCTGCTTTTGAAATATTGCTGTGTTTCTTATTATTATGGGATGAACCTTAAAATGCTTTAAAGTCTTAGAATTTAGAAAGGGTACTGCTCTAGGGTTTAAACTGCATGAGATTAGATGATTGTAATATATTTTAATCCATAGTGGATACCATGCTTTGTTGGATGGTTCAAAATTTGCTATTTGTATAATTCGACTAGTGTTTAGTATGTTGTAGTATGTTTGGAATTCAGGTAGGCCTAGGCCCCCTTTTTGTTTGGGTAATGTTAATTTAGTGTATTTTATTCTTGTACTTTTTGGATGTCAAATAAACTTTCCTAATAGTGTTTCAAGTTTGGAGAAGAAGTTTTTTGGTATATTTTGGTTAACAGCACTAAAATGAAACAATAGTCTTGGAAGAATATTAATTTTAACTATGTCCGCCTTAGCTAGTGGAGATAGATTGAGATTTAACCATCTCTTAGTGTCTTCAGTGATGTTAGACCAGGTTTTAAACAAGTTGTTTTTAGTCATGTCAGATTGGGGGTGAGTGAACATAATACCCAGATATTTGAGATTATAATTGACTTTAATTTCCGTTTCAGGGAAATATAATTCCTTATGTCCTAGAGTATTCATAGGGAATATAATGGATTTATTAGGGTTAATCGCATAAATAGATATTTTTGAGAATTTTTCAATGGAGTTTAGTATCTTATTCAAATCAGTATTAGGGAATTCAAAATAAATGTTAAGATCATCAGCAAAAGCTGTATACTTTATTGGGACTTTGGAAATATTCATAATATGGTGGTAAGTTCTTTGTGATAGTTTAAGCAGCAGAGGTTCTATGTATATATGTGATAGTGGGCATCCTTGCCTTGTACCGTTCATTATTTGAATAGGCTTTGATTGCTTTTTATGTATAGATAGTGTTGTTGTGGCATTTTTGTATAAAGCCCTAACCATGTTTATATAGCCCTCAGGAATACTAAATTTATTGAGTATATTTAATAAAAAATCAAAATTTACTCTATGAAAATCTTTGGTTGCATCTACTGACAGTGCATAGCTAAGGCATTTATCATTCGCTTTTAAACTAATGATTGAATCAATAGTAAGTGTGTTATCATATATTTGTCTGTTGTTCATACAGCCTAGCTGCTCAGAAGATATAATGTGAGGTAGAATTTGTTTGATTCTTCTGGCTAGTATTGTAGAAATAATTTTAATATCAATATTTATGAGTGCTATCTGCCTGTAGTTATTTGTGTTTGATGCATCAGATTTGGGTTTTGGTATAAATATCGTTTTTGAGTTATTGATATACAGGTCTTTGATACCATACTTTATTATGTATCTGTATACTTTCATTAGTATAGGAGCTGTTTCTTGAAAGTCTTGAAAAATTCTGCCACGTAACCATCAGGCCCTGGTGATTTACCTGGTTTCAACTTATTTACAGCAGCAATGATTTCTTCTACACTTAAGGGCACTTTAAGATTATTTATTTGTGTCTTATTTAGTACTGGAAATTGTAACTCTTCGGTAAATTGATGAAATAATGACTCATTAAACTAGTCTTGGGGACCATATTGTTTTTGGTATATCTCTTCAAAAGCTGCAATGATCTCTTCATCTGTCTCTAAAGGTTTGTTATTATAATTTAGTTGCTTTATTTTGGTAGGAGGATTCTTAATGTTTATGATTCTTGCCAGTGCTTTTGATGGCAATTGAGCCCATTCGGCATATTTGTGGAGGAGTTTAATTTCATTGATTAAGTACTGCTGTATTTGAATTTCATGTAGTTGTCCTTGTAGTGTAACAATTTGACTTTCAAGTACTGATGAATAATTTATTTGCAGTTCTGACTCTATATTTTTTTTATTTTGATTCTATTAATATGACTTTTTCTCTGTTTATCTTTTTATAGAAAGCAGCTTTTTGAATTAATATACCCCTAATAGTGGCTTTTGTAGCTTGCCATTGAATGTCATATGGTATATCTACTATTTCTAGGTTGTTATAAGTTTGGGAAAGCATGTCTATGATATGTTGTGAAACATCTTTAAGCTTTAGTAAGTTAGTATTTAATGTCAGTTCATAACTGTTTGGGGTCCTTGCACTGAGCTCCCCAACTTTAGTGTAATATTTATCTTTGCATGATCTGATATTGTCCTAGGTACACTATTGTATGTAACTATATTATTTAATAAGATTTCAGATATTAAAAATAAATCTATCCTAGACCAAGACTTGTGATATGGTGAATAATAAGTGAATTTACTAGTAGTTATACTATTTCTATAGTTTTCAAATGGGTCAGCTAACTTAAAATCTTCCATTATTTCATCTATTAGTGTAGTAAGCTGAACTGATTGCTTGTTATTCTTATTTGTCCTATCAAGTTCTGGATTAATTAACATATTCCAGTCACCTCCTATGATATAGAAGTAATTAGGATAATTCTCTAAGATTCTGTACATCTCATATAGATAAGTTATTTGATGCAAACATGGGGCATAAAGATTCAGGACTAAGAAAGGTTTTTTAAACGGTGGCAGTTTGCAAGCAAAATAACACCATCTACCATTTGGGTCACAGCTACCTTTCCATATATTACCATCAAAAGATTTTTTAACTACTATGGCAACTCCCCTAGAAGCCGTACTGTCACCAGCAGCAACAACATATTTCACCCATTTTTTTCTATCTTTCTCCCATTTCTCTTTCAACATATGCGTTTCTTGTATGAAAGTTATCTCTGCCTTAGATTTAAAAATTAAGTTCAGTAATAGATTCTTTTTTTTCTTATCTTGTAAGCACTTTACATTCCATGAATCCACAGAGATAATCTAAAGGGTATAATACACAGATTGCTGGCTTTCAGAATAAGTGGATACAAAATAACATTTCAAAATTATTAGAATTTGTTGTACCCCTATTCCTATATATCAAACAAAAGATATATCATAATGCCCCAGTAATTTATGGTACCAAAATCGCCTTATCAGCTTTCGCAGATGACCTCAACATATATTGTACAACACCTATCTCAGACACCGAAAAAATAATATCTGCCATTGAAGACTTTGCATTAATATCAAACTATAAAATAAACCTTAATAAAACCAACATATTTCCTTTAAGAACTTCGAAACCTTTCTCACTTTTACCATTGATAGGCCAATTAAAAACTGAAGAAAAGGTCAAATACTTAGGAATTACATTCTCTACAGATAATAAAGATTTTTATCTCAATAATATTAAACAAAATTGGGAACACATTTTAGCCGATCTAAAAAGGTGGAAAAATGTGAAATTACCACCACTAGCAAAAGTTTTGATTATTAAAATGAATGTCTTGCCTAGACTATTATACATTTTCAGGTCTGCACAGTTGCTAATACCCAAGAAATATTTTAAACAAATACACACTGAATTCGCTAAATTTATTTGGGAACAAAAAAAAAGTAGAATATCTTATGATAAATTGATGACCCCGAAAAGCAAAGGTGGACTAGATCTACCTAATTTTGAGATCTATTACTTAATCATAAATACCAATAGAACTTTAAGAATTGCAACCTACGATACACAAAGCAATAATTGGTCCCCACACTGGTTAAAGATATGTTTTAAATATATTAAAAATCTGAATATTAATCCCAAATCATTGCCCTTTTTAAACAGAGATAACACTAAAACATATAATATAAAGGAACTAATTAAAAATTATATAACATTAATGCAAAATCTCTTTAGATCAGTAAATCTCTTTCAATACATGATGATTCTACAACCCTTCCACAAAAATCCTAACATGAAAATTGATAACCAGCTAATAGACCTGAAAAGATTCCCACTTATAATAAAGTTATCATTACAAGATATATATCCATATGTAAATTGTTCGGCTCATGAATTAAGACAGCAAAAGGTTTTTTAAACGGTGGCAGTTTGCAAGCAAAATAACACCATCTACCATTTGGGTCACAGCTACCTTTCCATGTATTACCATCAAAAGATTTTTTAACTACTATGGCAAATCATATCTATTGATCTTGAGGCAGATTAAAGAAATATCTACAAATTACTTTAAAAATCTAACCATCATTAAAGAGGAATTAATGAAATGTATATCACTATGGCAAGCCCTTTTACAAAACACCAAATTTATAACATGCTCATACAAATTGATAAAAGACATCAAATATCAAAATCAGCTACTCTTAGCTAAATACTGGAAAGAAAAATTGCCACTGGTGAAAGAAAACAAAATAGCACATGCAATTAATTTAACGATAAAATCCATTTCCCTTCAAAAGTTATCATTTACCCAACTCATGATATACAATGATGCCTACTACACATGCCTTAGCTTGCATAAATTTAACCCTACAAATTCTTCAAAGTGCCCATATTGCAAAGATGAAACTGCTGACCTTTTGCATATGTTCTGGAGCTGTAAATGTATATATAAACTTTTGAACTCACTGAAAGTACAACTCCAAAAGATGGGATATCAAACAACAACGCTTACTTTGGAATTTATGGTATTACATATCCCCCCAAATAACCTATCTAAAACCCAAATTATCATCCTAATCAATATTTTTATGCTAATGAGACTTTACATAGCTACTAACTGGCTGACCCCATTTAAAACCTCATGGGACAACTTTAGGACCTTAGCGATAAAACACATCTTAGCCCACAAATACATATTAAATAAACAAAACAAAAAGCCCTACAACTTGAAAACATGGGAACAAATTTTCAATATTATACTGGCATAAAACATAGAACCTGAACTACCTCTTCAATATACACAATACAAAACATAACAATAATTGAAACTACACTTTTCCAAGATACTAACCCTGGCGAAAATAACCTTTATTTTTTTACTTTTAAGAGAGAGTATGGAAACATTCATGTAAATAATGTAAATATGTTGTAAGAATATTGATAGAATTTCTGTTAGAACATCAATTGTATACCTTTTGGGCAAATGTTTTGTAATGAATAAAAAAAAAGAAAAACAATAAAAAATATTATTGAAAAAAAAAGAATTTGTTGTACATATCAATGGTGTGGATTTAAGTGTGACATCACTCCCTTTCAGAACCCCCCCTCTGTGCTAGCCTACTACCTGAAAGAGAGGTAAAAGGAATATTAACAAGTATAATACAAAAGGTTTCTGTCATTCTAAGTCCCAGCAATAAAACATCACACATAACAGCATGCCTACACAAATGATGTGTAAAAGATATGCATTCTAAACCTTTGTTCATTTGAAAATAGTTAAGCTGACCATATTTTAACTGAAATTTATATAGCTAGCTTAATAGGCAAATAGCAATCTAATCAAAATATAGTACAAAGCAAGCTATTACATTTTAATTGTGTTCGCACATAGAAGAATAACATATACAACTGATTTTACCTTAATATAGTTTTGTCAAAAAGTGTTTGCATGTTTCTTGTTATGCTTGTCATATGTACATTCCTTTTATCTATATATATATATATATATATATATATATATATATATATATATATAGCAGTTCTTTTACTTGTTGGGTCTGCATTTACTGCTACAGCTATATCCCTGGGTATCCATTTATTATGTAAGAATCGAGCATATATACAAAAAAAAAACTGTGATCATAAAAAGAAAGAAAATATGAGACAGAAAAACAAAGAATCCCTATATATTCTCTGCTGTACAAGATTGGTATGCTTACACTTGATGCATACTTATTTTAAAGCTTAAGAAAGCATATTTTAACACTATGTAAAACAACACAAACCTAACTACAATGGTTTGTTTTTCCTAGTATGGGCTGAGTATTTATTGCAGCTGTAATAGCTGCTACAGTTTCTAACCCAGAAGATTTTATTAGTCCAGCTTGTATATATTCAGGAAGGAACAACAAAAAAAAAGCAGCACCTATATATTACCATTTGCATATAATCAATTAACCTGTGGCACTATTTCTAGGCTAGATTTATTACCTTCAATACACCATATACATGAGAATCTTCACTTTTTGAGGCAGGAAAAAGTAAATCCACAGGCATACCTCTCAACCTGGAAACATCAAAAATCTGGACAAGGACAATGAAAAATAGGTACAAATCTGCACGCTGATTAACATATAATTTGCATACATAATTGTATGACCCCACCCACTCCAATGGCATTCTGGGATACCAACTTGCAAATGCAAACTGAAGAACAGACAACCAAAATATGGCACCAGAGTCCTCCTGCAGCCATTCCAATATCCCATTACCTGGCTATTTCGCCCAATTTACCATAAACGCTAATGTATGCATACTGCTTTACTTCTACAATGATTATTTGGATTTTATTTTTACAGTGACAACACAATGCAGAAACTCTAATAGACACCTGGTAAACAAAGCAATACTGTCTCACAATTAAAATAGGCTTGGCATTAAAACCTCTCTGCCCTTGAAACTCACATTCTTTGAAACAGCATTGAAACCCACACCACATCCAAAGAAAATGCATCTGGTCAGTGGTGGATAAAGATTGCCTTGGGCTGTTTTCAAATCATTGGCCTCTTGCACACAAAACAAGAAACATACATGTGTACTTTTCTTTGATACACCTTCCTGACTTTATTAAATTACATTCCTTATATAATACAACACACTTGTTAGGCAGAGCACATTTTAAATTTATTCTTTGAACATTTTTCCAGTAGGCTACTGTACTGTAGGCAATGGAACAAAATACATGAACCAATAATGACAAAACTGCCCAATTCAGAACATTTCCCTCATAAAAGTCTACTTCCACACCCACAATATAAATAGAATGACAGTAGTGTAAGCCATAGGCATCTTGCACAGTGTCTCACACTTATTTTCAATTTCATTTTTTTTTGGGGGAGTGGGGTCAAAAACCAGGGACACATTTTAAACATTGCTTGTATAATTTTGTAAAGTTGCTAGAATAAAATGTGTTATCATCATGTATTTCATTGGCAAGTTTTGAACTCAGGACCTTATGCACTACAGTCAGAACAACATACCACTATGCCAAATCAGCAGCTTGTGGAAAAATAGTAAGACTGAAATGTAATGGCTATCATTTAGTGAATTCATTTCTCACTTCTCACCATAGCTCTCAGCCTCTTAGCACAAAAAACCTGGACAAAGCCAATAATGGGGGGTACAAATTCAGTTCTCACTTCTCACTAAAGCTCTCAACCTCTTAGCACAAAAAACCTGGACAGACGAAGTCAATAATGGGGGAATACAAATTCAGTTCTCACTTCTCACCATGGCTCTCAAATCTTAGCACAAAAAACCTGGACAAAGCTCACAAGTGGTGGTGGCTAGGGACTTACCAGGGACACATTTTAAACATTGCTTGTATAATTTTGTAAAGTTGCTAGAATAAAATGTTGTGTTACTACCATGCATTTCACTGGCAAGCTTTGAACCCAGGACCCTATGCACTAGGGTCAGTGCAACATATCACTATGCCAAATCAGCAGCTTCCTGAAAAATAGGAAGACTGAAACTTAATGGCTACCATTTAGTGAATTAATTTCTCACTTCTCACCACAGCTCTCAACCTCTTAGCACAAAGGCTCTTTTTACCCTGTACCCAAGGTACAGGGTTTGAGCCTGAGTACACACACACACACACACACACACACACACACACACACATGCATACAAACAATACATTCTGTTACATGTTTCATAACTCAGGTCTGCTAATTACGAAGTACATGTGAGTAGGTCATAATAATTTCTTGATTCACACTTGTGATTGTCTGCTGAAATGACTATTTTGATATATATATTTTTTTAGAAGATGCATGTGTCAATTATAATAACCAGTATCTCGCTTAAATCCCTTTTTTGTTTAGACAAGACAGTGCCAGAAAGCCTTGCGTCATTACATTGGCTTGCAGTCCAATAAAGCTAGCTGCTCCATGCCTTCAAAAAGCTTGCCACTTGGCTAAGATTAAATGTGCTCCTGTTGCTTCATCCTCTTTCCAAAGTTAAGGCCTATGCATCACAGTTCCAAGGGGTTCAGACATCAACTCCATTCATTATCTGTGTGCATATTGTGCCAAATTCTGTATATACAGGTGTTTTCAGAATACTTCACTTTTTTCCAAAAACATGCTAGTAATTAGGTGTACTAAATTTTATATATATATATATATATATATATATATATATATATATATATATATATATATATTATACACACATTTTTTTCTTTCTCTGTGTGTGTATATATATATATATATATATATATAGATATATATATATATATATATATATATATATACATATATATACATATATATATATATATATATATATATATATATATATATATATATATATACATATATATATATATATATATATATATATATATACACATATATACATATATATATATTTTCTAGATACTGCATTTACACTTGTCCTTGAAAGCCAAATTTTGGTTGAGATGGGTCAAAGATTGAATAAATAAATTAAAAGAAAATACTGTCTTCTTGGTATCACCATAATCGTTTTCTGCAAAGCATATATATTTTATAGCTAGGAAAATGCCTTAATTGTTCAAAAAGTAATTTGTTTCATTAGTATTTCTAAATGAGAAAACATTCCATTTGCATGAATGATACTTAGAGAATAAAATAATTACAATAAATACCATGCAAGCAGATTAGAAGAAATAAAATGTAATTATTTTCAAAATTAAGAGAATATGGGTTATTTGTCATTCAGAAAAGCAAATATATTTTCAGAAACACACACACACACACACACACATTCACACACACACACACATTCACACACACACACACACACACACACACACACACACACACACACACACACACACACACAGTTTCTTAGTAGTGACTTGACCATTAAAGAGAT
Organism: Protopterus annectens; assembly: GCF_019279795.1. Classification (NCBI taxonomy): domain Eukaryota; kingdom Metazoa; phylum Chordata; order Ceratodontiformes; family Protopteridae; genus Protopterus; species Protopterus annectens. The sequence goes on from NC_056737.1 coordinate 1,368,193,684, forward strand.
ATATTCTGACACTTTACTTTCTTTGTCTACTGTAAGAAAAATGTTTCCCAGGAAGACTATATTGCTGGTCATAGTGATGATTAGGCCACATTCAACAACACAATTTTATACTTGTCCTGCAGGACTGTGATAGCTGATAGGATCAGTATAGACACAGGTATTAGACTGACATTATCAAACTGCACTCTGGCGACTGTTTTCAGCAAAGCTTATGACATGGTGTGTGACTGGCTGATAACACAGAATAATAACTATTAAACTGTATAGAATTATAATTGTGCCATTGTTTACTTATAGTGCAAACACTTGCTCTACACACTTTGTGAATATGTAATCTGATGTGGACATATATGGACAACACAATAGCTATAATGTCAATGGGTCTAATGAAGGTCTTAAAAAGTATGAAGCTTGTGCAGTAAAGTGATGCCCTTTTGTGAAATGTCTCGGGTAATTTTCTGTGGAAACCAGTCTGTATCAAGTACTCATTTATGTATTTATTTATTTATTTATTTATGTGTGTATGTATTGATGAGGGATGATTCAGTGAAAGTTATAAACCCAGAATTAGTTGGTTCATGTGAAATGAATGAAAAAAATGTAACTAGTGGTGCATATAGTTAACGTATAGAGTTCAGAGGCAAGTTCAGAGAAATACGTGTTAAATATCTCACAGAATGTGCTCGTTTGTGCAAAGGGCAACATCGTTTTAGGCCAAATTCTATTTTCAGTTGTAATAGGATTTGCCAATAATGATATGTGCAGTGACTCAAACAATAAATACCCATTTAGTTTTAAACACACTGACATTCGATTTGTATTGCCTTATTATGCTGATGTGAACATCACAGCATTGTTCAAAATTATACTGTGAGTGGCAATACACAATACAATACACAGGGAGGAGAGGACCGTGAGACATGTGCAGTATGATCATGCTACCAGAGAAACAGAGCAGTATGCATTGCATTCAAATAACTGCATAATAGCATGCAAGTAGTGTTGGCATGCTAATGAGAGACATTACAAGTGCAAATGATGATTGTACACACACACACACACACACACACACACACACACACACACACACACACACACACACACCTTACTTTGTCTCTGTCTGCAACCAGGCGATAATACATCTACAAACGAGCAGTCAAGAGCTAATAAATAATCCATAAACGAACACTTCTAATGTGATCAGTCAGGCGCGAGCATCAGAAAACAAACCATTCCCGCTCAGAAAGTATTTGATTTTGAGCCAGAAATATGTGCGCATACATGCACTAGCTCAATTCCGACAGGCTGGTAGCCCTGACATCATTGCCCGTGATGACGTCAGCTGACAAAGTGCAAAAACTTAAAAAATAATAAAAAGACAGTAAAAAAAATCCGAACTAAAGGGGTGCCACTTGGCAATAGTGGCACCCCAGTTTTGGACTCCAAACCTCGGTAAAAAACGAGTAATTTGGGACAGTTGGGAGGTATGTCCACAGGTATTCTGTTATTTGAGAGCCTTACTTTCGTTTTAATTTGCAAATGCTGGTTTTCTGAGATGTTTTGGGCTTGAATGGATACCATAGTTTTTCCTTTGACCTCAGCTGTGCTTAATTTTCCTGTTTCATGATTGCAAAGGGTTCTGGGTAGTGTAGTTCATTCGCGACAGTGTGGAGATGCTCCCTAAGCTGTAGTTGGAGTGCCCAAATGAGAAACAATGAATACAAACAGAAAACAGGTATTTTACCTTGTCATTGAGAGAATCAGTATGCCAAAAATACACAGAAGCATATAGTCTTTGTATTAGGAGCCTGTTTGTGTAAAAAAAAAAAAAATTACTTCATGGCAGTTCTTTAAAGGCTTTGAGAAAAGCTGTTTTTGCTTTTTCTTTATTTTTAACTGCATAATTTAAGCCATTGTATTGAAATTGCAGAGTTGCTGGGTATTTCATTTGGAATCTAATGTTCAGTGCAGTATGGTGAAACAGCTTGTCTTAACTTATTTGTAGAGGCAGATCCTGAGCAAAGGTTATCTTATAGCCATTCCATAGAATATGTTTCCTTTTTTTTGCAACTTGAATTATTTCTTGAGCATGTGCAGCATTTATAATTCTTACATATATTTGCCTGGGGGCATCCAGGGTCTGAGATTTTCTCAGAGCAGGGTGTATTCTTTCAATAACAATTTTTGGGATAGTTCTTTGTTTTCAAGAAGGAGACTGAAGATTTCCTTTGCTACATTAGCTAGCTGTGACTGTTCATATTTTTCTGGGATGCCTCTGATCAATACATTATTTCTCCTTGCTCTAGCTTCCAGATCAATCAGTTTTTGTTGTATTTCTTTGACTGAATTTTCAGTGATGAAAGAAGCTTTCTGTAGTTCTTCTATCTTTGTCTCATTACTCAGTATTCTAGCCTCATTTTTGTCCAGTCTGATTATTATTTGATCCAAGTTATTGCCAAACACTGTAAGTTTTGAAGAGAAAGATTTTATTTCTGTTTGCAGAGGCATTAAAGCTACTTTTAGTTCTTCCATGTCAAGAGATTGATCAGTTTTTGGTTTCATTTGGTTCTTTGATACTTCGGCTTGAGATTTGGTAGTTTTCTGCCTCTTAGTAATAACTTCCTTGTCTGGAGAAGGAATTTGAGATAGTCTTGTTTTAGATGTGGGTGTTTCCATTTGGTCCATTTTTCTTTGTTGTATGAAAGCTTGCTTCTTTTCATATTTTTTGTAGCTGCTACTTACTGCTTGCAGGCCCAGGCACATGTACAGGAGTCACTGCTTAGTCATCACCCAAATCTAAGGTATGCATTTCCTGATTTTAGACTCAGAAGATAAAAATAAGCTTCACTCAGGTAGCGACTTAGGTTTAATTACACAGGAGTTGTGTTTTGGTAGATTTACACTGTAGCAGTAGCCTTAGATGAGGTTAGATTTGAATTTAGTAGTTGGAGCAAGCTGAAGTGTGTTTAGTCTAGCTGGCGGCCATCTTAGAATCCTTCATTTTCCCACCTTTCTAAGCTAGTATAGTCCAGTTTTCAGGTTGGTGCTGAATTCAGGGCTGTGTTACAAGTTTCTGTGTTTGCCCATACCTTACTTGGATAGAAGGAAGTTTCTCTGTTCACTGTGAGAGAGAGAGAGAGCTTTGAGTAGCCTATCTGTCCCTGGAGGAGTGGTTTCAGCCCAGAGATTAGTAGTTTATTGGCCATTTTGGACTAATTTCTATGTCTTTCATTTCCCTGCTGTAAAACCCACATTTGCAAGGGTTTTTGTGCTAGTATACAGCTCAGCAGGCTCCTGCCTGGTGCCCTGCAGAGTTCTACAGCAGCAGAGAGATAAAAGAGAGACTTTGGGGTGATTATCATTTTTCTGCATTGTCTTGCTGCCTTTAGCTAATTCCACCTAAAACATTGATTTTCTAGAGTTTCTGTGATTTAAAAGGTTTGTTTCAGCTACATATTGTACTTCATTTACTGCCTGCACTTTAACAAAGTTGTTTTTGTGTTTAAATTACCTGTTTAACTGTTGTAGGCTACACACTCAAGTGTAATAGCCATTTCTGTGCATTTAAAGTGTTTTTTTTATTGTATCTGCTTTATTTATTGAAAACAACAAAAACAAAAAAATATATATATACTTGTTTTCCCACCTTTCTAAGCTAGTATAGTCCAGTTTTCAGGTTAGTGATGAATTCAGGACTGTGTTACAAGTTTCTGTGTTTGCCCATACCTTACTTGGATAGAAGGAAGTTTCTCTGTTCACTGTGAGAGAAGGAGCTTTGAGCAGCCTATCTGTCCCTGGAGGAGTGGTTTCAGCCCAGAAATTAGTAATTTATTGGCCATTTTGGGCTAATTTCTATATCTTTCATTTCCCTGCTATAAAAACCACATTTGCAAGGTTGTTTGTGCTAGTATACACCTCAGCAAGCTCCTGTTTGGTGCCCTGCAGAGTTCTACAGCAGCAGAATGACAAAAGAGAGACTTTGGGGTGATTAAGTATAATTTTTCTGCATTTTCTTGCCACCTTTAGCTAATTCTCCCTAAAACATCAAATTTCTAGAGTTTCTGTGATTTAAAAAGCTTGTTTCAGCTACATATTGTACTTATTTTACTGCCTGCATTTTAACATAGTCATTTTTGTGTTTAAGTCACCTGTTTAAATGTTGTAGGCTACACACTCAAGTGTGATAGCCATTTCTGTGCTTTTAAAGTGTTTTTTATTGTATCTGCTTTATTTATTGAAAAAAAAAAAAAAAAAAACCCAAAACATTTACTTGTTTTTCCACCTTTCTAAGCTAGTATAGTCTAGTTTTCAGGTTAGTGCTGAATTCAGGGCTGTGTTACAAGTTTCTGTGTTTGCCTATACCTTACTTGGATAGAAGGAAGTTTCTCTGTTCACTGTGAGAGAGGGAGGTTTGAGGAGCCTATCTGCACCTAGAGGAGTGGTTTAGGCTCAGAAATTAGTAGCTTATTGGCCATTTTGGGCTAATTTCTATCTCTTATTTCCCTGCTATAAAACCCACATTTGTAAGGTTTTTTGTGCTAGTATACAGCTCAGCAAGCTCCTGCTTGGTGCCCTGCAGAGTTTTATAGCAGCAGAGAGACAAAAGAGAGACTTTGGGGTGATTAAGTATAATTTTTCTGCATTTTCTTGCTGCCTTTAGCTAATTCCGCCTAAAACATCAATATTCTAAAGTTTCTGTGATTTAAAAAGCTTGTTTCAGCTACATATTGTACTTATTTTACTGCCTGCACTTTAACAAAATCGTTTATGTGTTTAAATTACCTGTTTAACTGTTGTAGGCTACACACTCAGGTGTGATAGCCATTTCTGTGCATTTAAAGTGTTTTTTTATTGTATCTACTTTATTTACTGAAAAAAAAAACAAAAAAAATACTTATTTTTCCAACTTTCTAAGCTAGTATAGTCCAGTTTTTAGGTTAGTGCTGATTTCAGGGCTGTGTTACAAGTTTCTGTGTTTGCCCATACCTTACTTGGATAGAAGAAAGTTCTCTGTTCACTGTGAGAGAGAGAGCTTCGAGCAGCCTATCTGTCCCTGGAGGAGTGGTTTCAGCCCAGAAATTAGTAGTTTATTGGCCATTTTGGGCTAATTTCTATCTCTTTCATTTCCCTGCAGTAAAACCTGCATGGTTTTGCGCACTGGGCAGCACCAGTTAGCTTGGGTATAACTATTCTCGGCTCCACAAAGTTTACTCTTCAATTTTTTCCTTGGGACTAGACAAAACTTTCAACTTAAGCACTCAAACCGTTCACTTCTCATACCGGTACTTGCTCCAAACTCATAGCAAGCACTAATAAACCTTAGCACTAGACCCCCCCCCATACTGTAGAGAAGGACAAGGCTCTCTATTCGACCTTACCAGCCAATCAGTAAAATAGTTCACTGTACGTATCCAGGCATGTCCAAAGGGCAGTTTCAGGTGTACTCTCTGGTCCAACTAGTGAATCTGGGCATTTTGAGGCAATGTTACAATTGCCTCATGTACAACCCTCTCCTCCTTCTACCAAACACTAATACATGCGAGAGATGCAATTATACAGCCAAACTGGAGGCTAAGCCCTCTCAACCCAAAACTAGACCAGGCAGTCAAGAGGAGAAGGAAATTACTTGCATCACACCACCAGTCTCACATAGACCTATGAAACCAGTACTGGCAAAAAACACACATAAATACACAAAAACATACTCAGAGGCTCTAAATAAAAATCTGCAAAAGCAACAGAGACCTCCAAAGCAGACATCCAAGCAACCTCCACCTCCCCAACACAAACCATGAAACACATACTTCACAAAACCAGTGGGCCACACAATCACAGCCCTTAAGGCAAAATAACATACCCAATACACTAGTAATAGGTTACTCTATAGTCAGGCACACTGACGTCCCACTCATTAGGCTGAACAAGGAGAAGGTTACTGTTAGCTGCCTGTCGGGTGCCACGATCCACCACATAACACAAGCACTCAGGTCACTCCAGAACAAGTACAAATATGACTCTGTCATTGTCCATGTTGGTGTGAATGACCTGAGCCGTACCTCCCTGGACTACATGAAAAGAGACATGGAGGAGCTCTCTGATCACATAGCCCAGGCCGGTATGACCCTGAACCTGAGTAGCATCCTGCCCTCACCATGAATGATACCATGGTATAGAGATAAATTATCATTTTCAACAATTGCCTAAGCTTCTGGTGTCATCCAAAGGGGATCCAGTGTCTGTCAGCCTGGGATGACATGCTCGACAAGTCATGCTGCTTTGCTAGAGACGGTTTGCACCTGCCACCCTTTCGAATACTGGCCAAGGCTCTTGCCACCACCATAGTGCCTTTTTTAGGCAAGGCTCAAAAGACAAACCCACCGCTGTAAATAGCACAAGGAAGAAAAAACTGAGGGTAATGCTACTCAATGTCAGAAGTCTAAACTTCAAAATGCACGCACAAGAGGCACTTCTCAGTATGGAGAAAATTGATATATGTGCAGTAACAGAAACCTGGTTTAAGGCTCCAGACAGCACCCCAGCACAACCAGGCTACAACTAATACCATACGTTTCAGCCACAAAACCCAGACCAAAATACAGAAGGTGGGGGATTATCCATATTCATCAAGGATACCCACACCTCCAGGTTAGTGGCACAGCATGATGCTTCAGAGATCATCCATGTGCAACTAACAATGGGCAAAACTGCTATTCAAATTATAGCTTGCTACAGATCATCCACCATATCCCAGGACCCCACTCTGCATTCCTGGAAACACTGGGAAACATAAAGGTCCAACCAAACACCCTGATATTGGGTGATTTCAATTTCCCAAACATTAACTGGGAGAACTACTCTAGTACAAACTCCCTTGCCTAACATTTCCTAGAATTTATAAACTCAAATGCCCAGGATCAACTGGTCAACACCCCCACCACAGATGACAACATATTGGACTTGGTCATCACCAACATGGGTGACTGGTGTTCCACACCGGAGGTCAACCCCTCGCTGGTTAGATCTGAACAGAAACTAATGACTGTGGATATCCAAATTCCGCCACCACCCCCGGTCAAAGAAACCACTGTGAAAAACATTTCAAAAGCAAACTTCACTTACTTAAGACCGAGGTGGGAAGTTTCAAAGCCCCTATGCTAAAGGATAATGCTGTCCAAGCTGCAAAATCCTTTATTAATGCACTATATGGGCACCTACAAGAATGTATGGATTGGGCTATCTCAAACAAAACCAAGACTCACTCCTCCAAGAAAAGGAAACCAGTCTGGTGGACCCCTGCCATAAACAAGCTATACAATAGAAGGAGGAAACTAGTACAGAAAAGAGTAAAATCCCAAGAAGGGAAGACATCCCTGATCAGTATCAGCAAGAAACTACGTTCCCTCATAAAATCATCCAAGGCTAGCTTCAAAAGAAAAATTACCATGGACTCCAAAAATAACCACAAGGCATTCTTTAGCTATGACAAGAATCTAAGTGGCAATTCTCAGATCTGCTTGGAGTTAGTGCAGAATGGCACAAAATACACTGAACCGACCGATATAGCCAACATCCTGGCAGACAGGTTCAGTGCAAAATTCACCCCCCTCTCACCCCCAAAAGGGCCCATAACTATACCAGAAGAATTTAGTGCCCCTGAAATCAGACACTCAGGTTAAAACAGCCCTCTCCAAAGCCAAAAACGCAGCATCAATGGGACCGGACGGTGTCCCAGGCTGTGTCCTACACGAGCTCAAAGATGAACTAACCCCTCACCTAAACACTGTTTAAACTCAGCCTCTCCACAGGCTATGTGCCCACAGAGTGGCGCACAGCAAAGGCTATTCCACTCCACAAAGGTGGAGCCACAACGGACCCCGGGAACTATCTCCCTATAAGCCTGACTAGCTTGGTCTGCAAAGCTATAGAGTGCATCATCATGTATCTCATTAACAGAGACATTGGAAACCTCCAGACACTGGACCCTACCCAGTTCGGCTTTAAGTGCAGATCATGCCTCCTAAACCTGGTGGACTTCTTTGAGACAGTTACCAAGGCTATAAACAAGGGACAGGTGGTCCACTAAGCCTACCTAGACCTTACAAAGGCCTTCAACACCATTCCCCACTCAGGTATTATAGACAAGCTCACCAGCCTAAACATAAACCCATACATCACAAGATGGGTTCCCAACTGGCTCACGGACAGAACTCACATGGTAAGAGTTGCGGGAGCTAGGTCCGTCTCTAAACCGGTTACAAGTGGCGTACCCCAGGGCTCAGTCCTAGGACCACCACCTGTTCAGCATATACTTCTCAGAGCTACAGGCAAGCACAGGAGGACTATGGCTGATCATGTTCACAGACAACTGCAAACTAGGGGCTATAATTGACTCTCTGGCTGACACAGACATCCTCCGAAAGGGTCTCACTGAGACAGATACCTGGTGTCAAAACCATGGCCTCAAGCTAAATGCCAAAAAGTGCATAGTCATCCCCTTTGGAAAAAAACAAAGTACTCACAAACTACCACATAGGTGGTAGCCCCCTAAATACGGAAGATGTAATAAGGGGTCTGGGGACCCAAGTAGATAGTAACCTCTCCTTTGATAATCATATTGCCAAAGTGGTTAGAAAATCCTTCTATTTGTCCCGCCTAATCACAAAAGGGTTTGCATCCAGATCAAAAGAGGTCATTGGGGCCCTCTGTGCATCACTCATCAGACCCATCATAGAGTACAATGCCCCATTTGGGATGTACCTTACAAGACACCTGCAACAACTAGAAAGACCACAGAAGTACCTCACCAAGAGGATCACTGGCCTCAAGCAGATGCCCTATGCAGCTCGACTGAAGAAACTCAAGTTGTACTCGGTTGCATACCGCCTACTCAGAGGTGATCTCTGCCTGGCATACAAGGCCATGACCAACCCAGAATTGATGGACATGCTCCACCTAAAGAAAACCATATCCCCTCGAGCCACACGCTCCAGGGATCTAAACCTCACCACAACAATAAGTAGGATGTGCTGGAGGGATAGATTCCTGTCCCAGAGATTTCCCATGCTCTGGAACAACATTCCAATCTACATTAGGCAGAGCTCCTCACTAACCCTCTTCAAGAGAAACCTTGATGAGTAAATGGGAAACAGAAAGTTTACACCAGGGATCACTTCAATGGCTCTGCTGGACAGAGGCACAGGAAACTAATCTAAGGGGGTGGCAAAAGCCAACACATTCTGGTTAGGCTTATAAATGCCTTTGGGCAGATAGCCTAGTACGTACCTATGAACCTATGAACCTATGAACACCATCTGCATATGTGCCACTCACACACTAACCCTATATATACTGGGCCAATACACAGTGTATTCTGATGCCTGACTGTGGTATGGGACATATGTCGGTCTGGCCCTACAGACATGTATGCCGATAGGGTAGCATACACTGGAGCAGCATGCAACATCAGATAGAACAGGACCAAGAACAACGATATCTACCACAGTCTGTACACAGGCCAAGGTACATATTCAAAATACACACTCTGTTAACAATCACCATAAATACACAAATCTGACTACTGTACACAATACAACAGAATGTCCAGGTTTTGTCCTCAAATATAAGCCCTACTATACATAACATGTTTAGCAGTCTGATATCTCACTGGCTTGTTATCAGGTATGATGTCAGTAAATGATGTACTGAACATTTGCACCTCTTACTGCATGACATATGTACAAAGGTTGACAAATTTGTGGCTGGAGGCACAAACACAGGGCCAATATTGACATGTTGCTGTGATAAACTCATACATTTACAAGGTTTGTTGTGACATTTGTCTTCTGAGGGATATGAAGTCATTAACTCACATGGCTGTCACCATGTACTGCCTGCAATCCTCAGAGTATGCTACTGCATTTCTAAAGATAGGACATGTTTGAGTAATGCAACACATGTAAGACTCCAGACATTGGCCAGTCTGCAGATAACCCTACAGGTGAGAGTTTCCTCAACCACATAACACTGTCATGGCAGATATTAAATCATGTAGACCAGCCATATCCACACAAACCCTGTTAAACCAACATTACTTCAAATGTAGAAGAGCAAGACTTACATTCTGTCCTCATGTCTGGAACATCCCCCTCCTGTTTGTTGGCCTGTCTCCACAGTGTATGTTGCAAGAGGTATATTCCACTACCCTCTGTGATGCTGTTTGTCAAACACTGACATGAAGTCCTGCTCACAGTGAAAGAAAAGGGCCAACACCCATATGATGTTCTTAGCTATAGGAGTGTGTTTCCATGCAACTGGCTAAGGGAATGATACCACAGCTGTTCCACATACAATCAGCTAGTGGGGGACTGCAATTTGTGCATAGGCCATCAGCTGATCATGGGCATCACTTACAAAACAGAAGCTGCTGCCTGAGCAAAGCAGGTGTACTTTTCCACATCCACCAGAGAGGGAGTGAGAGAGGCAGACAGAGACAAAGTAAGAAAGGAAGTGGGTAGGAG
>NC_056737.1:1368211700-1368278353 GCF_019279795.1 Protopterus annectens
GGTAGAATGACAGACAAGACAGCATACAGGGGAGGTATATGACACATGTGGGTGGTAAACACCTTGGACAGGGAGGGTGTTTGGAAGTCGGAAGCCCATGAGCCCCCAAATGGAAACAGTGGGACTGAGGTCCCCACCCATGAGCAGTCACCACTGCACCTTCACGACCCTGAAAGTGGCTGTGCTGGGGGCTGAGTAGGAGGGGTAGGCTGACCTAAATGCACAACACAGTGCTCAAGCTGACATAGCAGATCTCTAAACTCCCTGCAGAGTTCGCTACGCACCAGACCCTGGACCTGACGACGGGTGACAGTTTCCTGTCCATGCCCACTCCCGTGGGTGGGTGGTGAGCCCCATCCCCTGAGGTTGTTCCACCTGAAGTTGGTGCAAGATCAGCAGATGAGGTGGTCCTGGGGTGGATCCCAGATGTGCTGGTGCCCAGTGCCACTGCCAAATGAGGTGGGAGAGGTGGGTCCACTGGGACCAGCCTTCCCAAACATGCTATGTTGTTGCGATTTTAAAACATATATGGGTTAGCAATAGCCAACACATTCCAGGATTAGGTATGACAGCATGCATAGATATTTCCATTAACCCAAAACACCAGATATGGAACAGTTGCATAGCAAACAGAACACATAAATATATATGGAACCACAGTGGCCATTACAGCAGCATGCAGATTATATTGATGGCAACAGCCCACCAATGTGGGAGTATTTCAACATGGAACATGCATAGAAACACATTTCAATATTTATCAAACAATAGGACATATGTCCCAACAGTAGAGTTAATTGCACACATACCCATTTAGTTGTGTATTTAGATTACTGTTGGAGATATGGTGGTGGGGGGAGAGAGATGTCAATTAACAACTTATATATCCCTGTAGTTCTCACAACATTCTTAGTCACTGCTGTAATTTGTACCTTACAGGTATTATTACACTACCCTATGGCCTTTGTTTGGACAGTGGTATGTTTGTAGACAAGTATATACGTGAACTGTGTTTTACCTACAGTCTACACCTCTTACCTGGTATATCTGTGGAGGAATTGTTTGTTAACACTACCTGACTGTTTCTACACATATTCCCAGATTCCATGTTTATTTTATGCACATACCTCTCAGTCTCTTATTGCATACACTCTGGTCAAGGCTTGGCAACATGCAGGTGGAAATGGGACATATTTTGACAATTGCTCTCATAAACTTTTGATGAGTTTAGAATGAGTACTTCCACACTGCTGGGACATCAGCCCTCTGCCTAGCTTCTTGGATCCACTGATCCAATAGCTCCCTCTTCGTCCGTTTCAAGTCAGCATGGTGATGCCTGACCTACACACCAGTTTGAGGGATACCAGTGGCAATGGTGAGGTCACAGGTGAGACGGTCCCAGGCCTCCGCTTTATATTGGGAGCCCTGGTACTGGCCCTGCAGCAGTCTCTCTTCATGGTGTTTTACCAGGAGTCCTACCCTGACCTTAGGCTCCTGGAAGCTCCAGTGCTGCGCTCGGAAGCACGATCATTCTCCATTACCAGCCTTTGTGCATACAGGAGGAAGCTGCAACTGGTTATGAGATGTATTCCCGCCTGTGTGGTTTAAATATGGCTGATTTCCCACACTTTGCCATGACTGGACGGTTTTGAAAATGCTAAGCTACGGGTAAACCTGCTTACCTAAGGTTGGCATTGCTTAAAGGGGCATACTAATGGGCAAATGTATTTAGCTGGGCTACTCATTGCTTACACCTGGTAAGCAGAGGTTTGCAATGCTTACCATTGCTTATTTTTAAATGTACATACTATTTGCTGTATGGTATTGATTATCAATCATTACATGATATAAATTTGTTTAGTATCCATGATTCATGTGCAGGTATACTGTACGGGGCACTTGCGCTTATCAGGGGATTGCACCACTTTATTACATTGACATCTCACATCTGCACTTAATGCAGTACTCCAGTTCACAAATATATTTAGTAGGTTATACAACAAAGAAGTTGTTTATAAATTCCTTTCACATGTAAAATATGAATTTGCTATAGTGAGGTTTAAATCCATAATGAACTGCTTGCAAAGGAAACAGTCTAACCGCTACACTATTACAGTACTTCTTCTATTGATTGAATCGTATTGTGTTGCAAGCATATCTAGTAAGCTGTGGTGGGAGGGGAAGTGGCAATAATTACAGCAGATCTCTAACTTGAGCCCCTTCACCCCCATTAATAGTGCATTTGATCAGATGTTTTGCACTGAGAGGTTCAGGATGTGGCTCTGATGTGCAATTGCACTACACATTTATATATATAGATATATATATATATATATATATATATATATATATATATATATATATATATGTGTGTGTGTATATATATATATATATATATATATATATATATATATATATGTATATATATATATATATATATATATATATATATATATATATATATATATATAGATATAGATATAGATATATATAGATATAGATATATATATATACATACACACACACACACACACACACACACATATATATATATATATATATATATAGACATATATATAGATATATAGGTATATATACACACACACACACACACACACACACACACACACACACACATATATATATATATATATATATATATATATATATATATATATATATATAACTATATATATATGGGTCCACTTTTTAATTTCAAAATCCCAGAATCTCGAATTTCATAATATTGATCCCAGAAACTCGAGATTTTGGAATCTCGAAATTAAAAAGTTAAATAAAAAAAAACACCACAACCATGCTTTTGCAGGGGGCAAGCCCCCCTGCACCCTCCCTACTTAAATATACCAAATCCGAGATTGTGCTACAGTGAAGAGAACAGTAATGCTCCTGTTTTGCTTACCATTCTCTTCATTGTAGCGTGATCTCGGAGTTGGTATATTTAAGTAGGGGGATGTAGGGGTGCAGGGGGATATGCACCCCTGCAAAAACATGGTTTTAGTTTTTTTTTCTTTCCCAGTTTTACTTTTGAGATTCCAAAATCTCAATGTTTTGTTGGACCCATATATATATATATATATATATATATATATATATACATACATCTACATATATAAAAACATTTTCCCTAATGTTGAATGACTGTGCTGCATGATATGTTTGACAATACCTCAATTTTAGATACAGCTCATATAGTGTAGTGGTAATTCACTGCCACTATGGTATGCAGGGTCCTGGATTTGAGACTTGCAAGCACTGATGTAGTTTGTTGCTGGGCAGAACAAGGGCTGCTGGATGCAGAGTGACTAAGGCACTTTTAAGCAGTTGTAAGTGGGTTTGTGCGGGTTTGCATGATGGTAAGCAATGTTAACTTCTGGTTAAATATGCTTACAGAGAGTTTGCCTCAAAATTGCTCATTCTGTGTGAGCATTGCTTACCCCCACACAAACAGGCTAAAACCCACTTACTACTGACTAAACGTTCTTACCCCTGTGCTAATTTCTTTAAAAGAAAATGGATTGATAGGAAATAGGTGTGCAATGCTTAGCATTGCTTATTTTTAATTTGACACACTATTTGCTGTATGGCATTGATTTATCATTTATTACAAGTTATACATTTGGTTAGTATCCCTGATTCATGTGTATGTATACTGTATGGGGCACTTGTGTTTATCGGGGGATTTCACCACTTTATTACAATGACACCTCACATCTGAACTTAATGCAGTACTCCTGTTCACAAATATATGTTATTTAGTAGGTTATACTACTAAAAAAATGTTTATAAATTCCTTTCACATGTAAAATGTGGATTTGCTATAGTGAGGATGACACCCAGAATGACTGCTTGCAAAGGGAACGCTCTAACCACTACACTATTGCAGTACTGCTTCCATTGAGTGTGTTTTGCTATTTAACTTCTTGTGTCATTTAAGCTGGAGTATGCATAGCTAAGCAATGGGCAAACCCATGCAGCTACAGTTAAACTTCATCAGTTTTTATAAAAAAATTAAAATTGTGATTGTTATCATAGCTGTCATACAATCAGGGATAACTCTTAACAGAATCAGGGACAAAGCCAGACAAAATTGGGGACAATTAGGGACACTTTTAAATATTAGTTCTATTAACTTGAGACATTAACGGTATTGGAGAATGTGTAGTAATGTACATTTCCAGCAGTAAAATAAGTCATCAGCTCTTAATTATTGTCATTTATTGTTTATTCTGTATAATTCACCACCTTTTGTTCAGATGGCACCAGTGTTACGAGGGATTCAGAGGCACAAAGCTACACTTTGAGTTAAAATCAGAAACATCCCTGACAATCAGGGACAGTTGTCATTGTAATTGCCGTACGGCAATTCTTGAGTATTGGGCTATGTATATTGTGAGAGCTTTGCTCTCAGACACACCTCCTGCACTTGTTCATGGCTCCGTGTTTGTTTAGGAGCACAGGCAGCGCACCTTCATAAATATGCATGGCATGCTGCTGTGCTGTACTTAAACGGTCATTTCCGTGCAGGGATAAGTTATTCCTGCATAGAACATTGCTGAATCCTGGGGCATATTAATATGAGATCTAATAGAAAAGGGACTTTTCCATGTAGAACATGTTCAATTTGTGAACACATTAATGAAATGGATTGCTATGATCATAATAAGATGGGTTTATGTAATATTATTAAATATTATGCTGACTGTACTACAAAACATTTAGTTTATTTAGCTGAGTGCAGAGAATACAAGTTATACTATACTGATAAAACAAACCAAACATACCAGGAACATGTGTATGAACATATAGCCAAGCAGACAAATAGTAATGTATTAGCTAAGCATATTATTCAGAAAGGGAGAAAACATTTATTTATGTCCCAAGTTTTAAGTGGATTAGCAAGAAGGAAGTAAGGATAGCTATGAAGAGGATGAAGAATGGAAAGGCTGTTGGTCCAGATGACATACCTGTGGAAGCATGGAGGTGTTTAGGTGAAATGGCAGTGGAGTTTTTAACTAGATTGTTTAATGAAATCTTGGAAAGTGACAGGATGCCTGAGGAATGGAGAAAATGTGTTTTGGTACAGATTTTTAAGAATAAGGGTGATGTACAGAGCTGTAGTAACTACAGAGTGATTAAATTGATCAGTCATAGCATGAAGTTATGAGAAAGAGTAGTGAAAGCTAGGTTAAGAAGGGAGGTGATGATTAGTGATTAGCAGTATGGTTTCATGCCAGGAAAGAGCACTACAGATGTGATGTTTGCTCTGAGAGTATTGATGGAGAAGTACAGAGAAGGTCAGAAGGAGTTGCATTGTGTCTTTGTGGACTTAGGGAAAGCATATGACAGGGTGCCTAGAGAGGAGTTGTGATATTGCATGAGGAAGTCAGGAGTGTCAGAGAAGTATGTAAGAGTGGTACAGGATATGTATGAGGGTAGTGTGACAGCGGTGAGGTCTGCAGTGGGAGTGATGTATGTGTTTAAGGTAGAGGAGGGATTACATCAAGGATCAGCTCTGAGCCCTTTCTTATTTGCAATGGTGATGGACAGGTTGATAGACGAGATCAGACAGGAGTCCCTGTGGACTATGATGTTTGCAGATGACATTGTGATCTGTAGTGAGAGTAGGGAACAGGTGGAGGAGACCCTGGAGAGGTGGAGATATGCTCTAGAGAGAAGAAGAATGAAGGTCAGCAGAACTAAGACAGAATATGTGTGTGTGAAAGAGAGGGAGGATAGAGGAATGGTGAAGATGCAGGGGTAGAGTTGGCAAAGGATGATGAGCTTAAATACTTGGGATCAGCAGTTCAGAGTAATGGTGAGTGTGGAATAGAGGTGAAGAAGAGAGTACAAGCAAGATGGAGTGGGTAGAGAAGAGTGTCAGTAGTGATTTGTGACAGACGAGTACCGGTAAGAGTGAAAGGGAAGGTCTACAAGAGGGTAGTGAGACCAGCTATGTTATATGGGTTGGAGACAGTGGCATTGACAAAAAGGCAGGGGTCAGAGCTGGATGTGGCAGAGTTAAAGATGTTAAGATTTGCACTGGGTGTTACAAGGGTGGACAGGATTAGAAATAAGTATATTAGAGGGTGAGCCCAGGTTGGAAGGTTTGGAGACAAAGCCAGAAAGGCACGGTTACGTTGGTTTGGACATGTGCTGAGGAGGGATGCAGAGTATATTGGGAAAAAAGATGCTAAGGATGAAGCTACAGGTAACAGGAAAAGAGGAAGGCCTAAGATAAGGTTTATGGATGTGGTGAGAGGACATGCAGGTGGTTGGTGTGACAGAGCAAGATGCAGAGGACTGGAAGACATGGAAACAGGTGATCTGCTGTGGCGACCCCTAACGGGAACAGCCGAAAGAAGAAGAAGAAGAACTGACTATCTGGGCTAGTGACATAATGAATCATAACAAGGCCACTGAAGTTAAGTGGATTTTAGAATTATATGTATAAATGTGGATGCAAAACAGAAATGGAAAGGGACTTGTAACAGTAATGAAATATAATACAAGTAACAAATATTAAGCCACGTGTACTGAGATGCACAGAAAGAAGAATCAACAACAGGAAACAAGACATTACTCTCCATTTTCATAACATCAGTTAGGTATCATGCATAATAATGTGTGCAGCTCTGTAGACATCATATGTGCAATAACAGGGACAAGTTCAAAGATGGCTACAGGAATGAGCTGCTATTCACCACTTTTATGGATGATTTCTTTCAGTTTTTCACTTTTGTACTGGATTAATGTTACCATGCTTCCAGTCTTCCATTGTCTATTTTCAACATTTCTTCACTTCCTAGTGAATCAGATATATGCATATCTTTCCATTGTCACAAAACAGGCAGATATTTTCTTCTAGACCTTGTAGGGTATTACTTAAAAAGACACTGCAAAAAACTGGTTCCAGTTTTGGCACCTGTAGTACTCCAATGGTAACAATGCTTTTATCTCAGTAGACTGCATCAGCTTTGATCAATTATATCTTTTTTTTAACTCACTGTTTTGCCCATGCTCCTACCCTTGTGACTCACCCAAAGTCTTTTTAGACTATTTGCTAACCTAATGTGATATTGTGTCACATTACTTTGTAAGGTCATCAACAAATAATCATATTTTGATTACAAAAATCCAGACTATGATGATAAAATTAAAATGCAATTCCAGTAAAGAGGGGTATATTTCATATACATGGACCAAAAGGTTTAAAAAGCAGTGTAAAAAGCATCACAGAGCACCTAACACTGCATGGTTGATAGAGCCTAACAGCATCCAGACACCCAACCCAATTTAATTATTTCCTCTAACAAAGAGCTGTAGTCTAATTTCCAACAAAATCAGTCAGCATCACTAGCAAAATCTCTGGCTTATCTTCGAAAATATGAGAATTGTGAATTATAATGTGCTCGTGGTTTGGGTAGTTGATATGCTGAGTTTCCTAAGTAATTTACTATAGTGTGACATAGTGTAGCATGGGATTCCCCTAATGATGCTGTATCTGACCTTTATCTATGTGAGCAAAATTCACCATATCCCTTCAAGATTTAACAAAGTTCTTTTTTTTGGGGGGGGGGTGATTATGCCTTGGGCCACCCAGATGTTTTGAGGATATTGACCCCATTCCAAATGTCTGATAGCATGCTCCCCCTGATCAGTGATATATAAAGTTGCATGATACTACAGCTATCTTGCGTCACATGTACATTAGGCAAAAAAATATGAAACAGTAAATTCTTATCTCAGCATTATATTACCAGTCAAACAAAGTCTGTAATGTTTGGCAGTGGACAACTACATTTGCTTATGTTCAATCAAATGTTGCTAATTAGCTTTAACTTTCTTGTACAAAATGCTACTAAGTTTATCATTTTCAATATTACATAAATGAAAGTCACATATTATATGTTCCATCTTGAAGTTAGTTTAATTGTAGAAGATATCTGATAGCAGTTAAAACCGAAAAACAAAACCGCGAATATTACAGCACACATACAAACACAAGTACACTTACCTCCACACAGTGACAAAACACACACACACACCCTTCCTATAAGAAGAAGGCAAGCCCCCCTGAACCCCTATGTGGGGGGCTATGCCCCCACACCCCCTGCTTATATATACTAACTGCGAGGTTGCACTAAACACCAACACACATGAAACCCAGCACCATACATTCCACACCCCCTTCGCACAAACACACATAACACAGATACAAACACCACCACTCTAAACACTGACACACTCACACTCTCTCCTACATACCCTAACCCACACCTAACACTCCCGGACACACTCACAAACACACAAACCCTCCCAAAAAACCTTAAAAAACACACTTAACTAACGCGCCATCAGTACTGTGGGTTCGACATTACTGGGTTCGATATTCTGCAGTTTCGCACAACTGCAGATTCGACACTGGTCTCGAGATACTGAAATTTGACATTTCAGTATTTCGATATTCCAAAGTGTTTATATATATATATATATATATATATATATATATATATATATATATGTATACATATATATATATATATATATATATATATATATATATATATATATATATATATATATAGATATCTATAGATATATATGTAGGAGCACTACAGAATCCTGAAAGCCCAAAATCCTGAAGACCAAAATCCTGAGACCAAAATCCTGAAAGTTCAAAATACTGAAAACTCAAAATACTGAAAACTCAAAATCCTGAAAACACACAGGATACCAACACTCACTATATTCCGGCACAAGTACATATAGAAATGGGTCTACTTCATATGATGTAAATTTCATCTGACTGAAATTCATTTGACTGAGACCAAAGCACTGAAAGTTCAAAACACTGAAAACTCATTTGACTGAAAGTCATAACACTGACACATTAAAGTAAAAGATATATGCCCTTTTCCCCACTGTAATGGGATCCTGGAGTTAGTATATTTAGTTAGGGGTGTGTGGGGGGCACTGCCCCCCCCAATATTGGGGTGTGTGGGGGTGATACCCCCCACATACTTTATACATTTTAAACAATACACATGGATATTTATAACTGCAATGAATAACTTTTTGCAGAAAACAATATTTACCTAAGCTATCTTATTTCTAACACCCAATGTGGGGAGCTGTGCCCCCCACACCCCCCTAATTATATATACTAACTCCAGGATTGCACTACAGTGGGGAAAAGGGCATATACCATTTACTTTAATGTATCAGTGTTATGAGGTTCAGTCAAATGAGTTTTCAGTCTTGAATTTTTGTGTTTTGGTCTCAGTCAAATGAATTTCAGTCAAATGAAATTTAGGTCATATGAAGTAGACCCTACAGAAACATATTACCCTTCAACTATATACAGGGGGGCTGCACCCCCCTGCACCCCCTACACCCCCTGCTACTTAAATATATCAACTCCGAGATTGCACTTCACTACACTAAGTACAATTTTGAAGTTAATATATTTAAGTAGCAGGGGGTGTGGGGGCCACAGCCCCCCCACATGGGGGGGTTGATGGGGGCTCGCCCCCCTGCTTATACTTGGAGAACAGTAATATAGTTGGTATTTTATTTGTTTCTGTATGTACTTGTGCTGGAATATAGTAAGTGTTGGTATCCTGCGTGTTTTCAGGATTTTGAATTTTCAGTATTTTGAGTTTTCAGTATTTTGAACTTTCAGGATTTTGGTCTCAGGATTTTGGTCTTCCGGATTTTGGGCTTTCAGGATTCTGTAGCACTCCTAAATATATATATATATATATATATATATATATATATATATATATATATATATCTAATAGCAATAACCCACGCCTGGGTGTGGGTAATACTGGATTTACCCAAAGTTGGTGTGGTTTGGTCACGAGGGTGAAGCCTGAGTGGCCAAACAAAGACAACCGTGGGTAAATCCAGCATTACCCACACCTAGAAGTGGGTAATTACTCTTATACAATGACATTATTTAAGAAAAAAATTAATTGCTTTTCTTAAATAATGGCATTGTATAATGCCTCTTTTCTGCCCTTCCGCAGCTGTCTGGTATTCTGCGGCAGTTCTGATGTACTGCGCATGCGTATGCCTACGCAGTACATCAGAGCTGTGGGCAAAAGCAACTGAGAAAGCAAGATCTCCATTGCTTTTTACAAACTGTTTTGCTATGTTAAATGGGTTTAACATAGCGAGACAGCTTTAAAAAAAAACAACAGAGAAACTCCGTTGCTTTTTTTAAAGCTGTCTCGTTATGTTACACTCATTTAACATAGCGAGACAGTTTTGAAAAAAGCAACGGAGAAAGCAAGATCTCTGTTGCTTTTTACAAACTGTCTCGCTATGTTAAAGGAGTTTAACATAGCGAGACAGCTTTAAAAAAAGCAACGGAGAATCTCTGTTGCTTTTTTAAAGCTGTCTCGCTATGTTAAACTCGTTTAACATAGCGAGACAGTGTGAAGCAACAAAGATCTTGCTTTCTCTGTTGCTGTAAAAAAAGAGCTATAGTGATGGAAAAAGTCTGGGCGACCGGACCTTTTTCCATTACTATAACTCTGATTTACAATGTGAATGTTGACCAATCAGCATGCACGTTTTTGAATATTAATGGGGGGGTCATTGTATAAATATATATATACAAACACACACACACACACACACACACACACACACACACACACACACACACACACACACACATACACACACACACACACATATATATATATATATATATATATATATATATATATATATATATATATATATACATACATATAGATAGTTATATAGCTATAAATATATATAATTGTAGATATAGATACATTACAGCAACAAATACCTTCTATTGTTTATATACATACACATATATATATATATATATATATATATATATATATATATATATATATAACAATAGGAGGTATTTGTTGCTGCAATGCTTTTGTTTGTATGTTGTCAAAAACTATTTCATTTTTACAAGTGAATGAAAACTTCAGCTTTAGAATCATCTCAAACAATTATGGCTATTAAATGCACCATACCATTGTTTCTGATAGCTAACAGCAGGATAATTATAAAGGCTAATAAAAGAGTTACCTCTGCAACTTTTATCTGTAGGACTCTGATTACTGAATCCATCCTTACATTTGCAAACAACAGTGGTATTTTCTTCTGTACAAGCAGTTGTGTAAGTATCACAACCAAATACATCACAGACATTCGAAGCTGCAAAAGAAAAGAAACAAAAATTCAGTTTGCTATTCCTTTCTTTCCTTTCAGCATTCATTATACACTCTACCTTTGAAAAATGACTATACAACATATAGAAATACAAGTTTTCAACTTATTGTGGCAACCAAATTGTCTTTTGTACTTTAACGAAAATCAGCTGACTATAAAGATTTTGGATTCTTCCAAAATGATGATATACATGAAAGTGAATTGAACTGCACCTAGAATGACTGATATCAGCAGAAAATCAACAATTTAGAAGCTATAAAAATGACAGTTTCGGAACTTTGGCCATATAGGTTTGTTCATACATAGTAGACCTGAAAACCATGACTCACTAAAACAGGTCAGATATTAAAAAGTGGTCTGCTGCTATACCGCTTTATTAAAATCAGCCATATCAGTACAAGCTTCCCATATGCAGGATGTTCAACCTGTGGAAAGTCATCAAAAATGTATCATGAAGTCATTCTAAGCTAAGCTTGATCATTTATAAAACAATCAATGCTACAATAGTTTAAGACAAACTGGTGTAAGAGAAGAAATGGAGGGTCCAGACAAGGCATTTTTATAAGAAGAACTACCAGCAGTATTGACTGTGAGGAAACTATGATTTAGAAGGTCAATTAGGCATTTAGACCAGTACCTAAAAATACCTTATCACCACGCAAATGCATTTCATATAGCAAATGATAATAAAATGTTGAACCTATTAGATGTTACTAGGCAGGCAAATGATTTCAATGATTTGGGTATACTGTCCATTTATTTTAAGATTTTTCTTAATGCATGACTGAATGTTTCTCAGTGATATGTTAGTTATGGAGTACCTGCTTTATACATTTAATAGACTCTGCACTTTAAATGGAGAGCAAAGAATAAAGTTTTTGATTCTCTGGACACTGCATCAGCTTTTCTTAAGACTACATTTTGAGATGGATAATCAAAAATTGACCTGAGACTAAGGATTCACCCACCATAAACATTAACTCAGAAGACACTTACTAGAAACAAGAAGTACTAAAAACCTAGTAATAAAGGGTGTAACACACTATTATTTCCTGCCCCAATAAATAAGTTTTTAGACTAGCTATCCCTTTTGGAACCAGACAAGAGGGGGAGAGAGAAGTAGAAATGTTAGCAACAGATTTAACAGAAAAGCATCAGTAGCAAGAGAAGCTTCCTTCATATTACCTTTTTGTCCTGTAAAGTGAATATGAACTGTATCTCTGGTAAACATGAACATAAAGCATAACAAATCACAGCCAGCATTAGGGCTCTGAATGATACCAGATTTCCTTAATCTCCTGCACAGGCTACATTTATTAAGGTCTGTATGCTGCTTTCAGGCTGCAGCATGATTCTGTGTCTAATTGAACCAAGCCTTAGTCAGAGACTCTTGTGAATGATCCCTGACCAAGATAACATTGTACTTTTTTTCACAGATACTAATCTTGGTAGGTAAAGTTTTCATATTTGCTCCATTCATCTTTCTTTCTTCCATTTAAGAGTGACAATGTAATCTTACTAGTTTTGGAACTTCATTGTTAGCACATTCTGGTACCTTAATTATATTCAACACAAATATACATATATATATTTTTTAAGTTATACAACTATTGATTATTTGCATATGTTTTACCACTAGCTTCTTTTACTTGACTATATTGGTAACTTGGGTTTCAAGGCATCCCAAGAGTTAAGAGCTCATCAGACTTCTACCCAGAGAGTTATCAGTTTTGTTTTCACTAATCATGTTCGTCGCTGTTCAGTAGGTGACCTGAAGCGAGTGAACCTTATATAACCCATCTGTTTAATTCAATACTTGAGAAAAACAGAGAATGCTTGTGTCAGTCAAATTAATTGGATTTAGATATATTACATGAAATGTCAGCGGGTGAATTAAATGTCTGAACTGCAAGCCAACCTGTACTTCCTTTTATTATCCAAGGCAGATGTTATTGCTCTACAAGAAGTCAAGAAAACACAACACATAAGTTGAATCTATCCAAAATCGAAAAGTTCTGTACTGTACAGCTTGGCATACACTTTAAAAAGAAGGCTAGCATTTGTGGTGATTGGGCTAATTCTGATATTTTTATTCAAGTTAACACTCTTGAATTTTTTTCTTAAATTTATTAAATTTCAAGACATCTAAATACTTACTACTTACCCTCCTTTCCTTTACATCTAACTATTATATATACCTGACCTCTCTCTTAACAAAACCCCAAACCACCTACAGATTTGCTGCTAACTCAACCTATAAATCCCACCTCTGTCACTTTCTCATGACCCTAAACTTGTTAGAATTTCCTCTCCAACTACTTCTCTCTCAGCTACTAATCATACATTCCATCCTCTACAAGGCTTTCTTCTGTCAAGACATCTCCTCACTTGTATCCCTATACACCCCTTCTAGGACATTCAGAAGCACTGATCATAATCTACTAACAACTTACAAACTGAAAAGAATAATTGGACAAAATGTCTATAGCTACACCCCTTCCCACACCTGGAACAAGCTTCCCCTAGCTATTAAAAATATAAATCACCCTCAACAATTCAAAACTGCCCTCAAGAGACTGTCTAACAAATACCTGGACATGTCTCTGCAAACACCCTCCTTGAAACTCGCACCCTACCATCCACCTATCCAAAAAAGCACTTCTTGACTCTTCATCTCAACTCTCATCTCTAACTCACTCCTCCCCCTTTCTTTCCCCTCTCTCCTCACTCATCCTAATTATAATCCTGCTGGTAAATTTTCTCTAAAATCTACTTTACATCTTTGGCTACCACAACTAAATCCTAGATAGGCCCCCACAGTACATAAAATAATACTATTATCAGTACTAAATGTCATAAATGTACTTAATCAATATACTTACCACTGCCTGCACAAATGAATGTAGTAGCAACTACTTTTCTAGATGTGCGTAAGAAAATATCTTGCAAATAATTTTGTTCCATTGAGATGTATTGAGAACTATAAATTTAAGAAATCTAGATTATCTATGTTATTGTAATGTTTGTTCTGTGTATTTTCTGTGGAGCCTTGACTTTTCTCCAAGTGTGTACATTAAACTATCTTGTATATAACAATTTTCAACTCTGTTAAACTCTCCCTGAACTCAATGTTCACAAACTGTTACATTAATATTATATGTTAGTTCTCAATTTTGGAACTATAGCTTTGTTATATTAATCAGTCTGTGTTGTTCTGAATATTACTGTGGAGCTTTTCCACCTGGGCCTCCACTGAAAAATGGCAATAACTCAGTGGGACTATCCAGGTCCAACTACAGACCAATTGCTATACTTTCCCCCCTTAGCAAAATATTGAAGAAGTGTATTCACTCACAACTGCTATCCTACCTACTCAAAAACAACATATGCCCAACACTCAGCACAGCTTTAGACCAAAACACAGTACTACCACAGCTCTGCTAAGTTTCACAGGTACCGTCAACAGCCACAAAAACAACAATACCCTTGTTTCTTCTATATTCTTAGACATGTCTAAAGCCTTTGACACTGTTTCACATCAAATACTACTACAAGTACTTTCCTCTTTACAAATGTCTTCCACAGTACTTACTTGGTTCACAGTTATCTGTCTAATCGACAGCAAGCTAATACGTGGGCTGACGACTTATCTCCTCCTCTACCTATTACTATTGCTGTCCCACAAGGCTCAATACTTGGCCCTTTACTCTTCTCCATCTTCACAACTTAACTCTGCTACCCTTCACGCTACCATAGTACAATATGCAGATGAATCTGCAGTCATTAGTACTGCCCCCTCCTATCCAGAACTACAATTCAAAACTCAACAAGTCTTCTCAGATATAGAGCTATCTCTCAAGGAGAACCAATTCATACTAAACCCAAACAAAACAAAGCTTAAGATATTCACACATAAACATAATAAATCCACAAATCCCTCTTCCCCACTATATATCCTCTCCTCCAATGGCACCAAAATACAACCAACATGTAACACTAAACATCTAGGAGTTACAATAGATAGCTCATTAAGATATGACAAACACATAGCCCTGATAGTCAAGAAAATATATATTAAACTTGGCTGCCTATATAGATCCAGATCATTCCTTACCCCTCACTCCAAACTGGCCCTAGCCAGAAGACACCTTCTGTCCACACTTCTTTACACCTCCCCCATTTTCACCAACCTTAGAAAATCTGACCTTTCCAAACTAGAGACTTGCTACCACAAAATTGCTCATTTTGCTGCTATCCTCCCTCATAGAATCTACCACTGCACTGCACTTAGAAATCTTCATTGGCTAGAACTACTGTAGCTTCTAACACTTAATCAACTGACAATTGCCCATAACATAATTTTTCATCCAGATGCCTGTCCATCACTAATAAATCTTGTCCAGCCCTACCACGCATCACGTACTCTCAGCACATCCAGCAAACTACTTCTACAAACACACAAATCTCATAACTCATTTTGTGACTCTCTATTTGCCAATCACATTGCAAAAACCTGGAACTCAATCCCACAAAACATACTCACTACCCTCACCAACTTGTTTAAATAACTACTTAGAGAACACCTTATTAATAACTGTCTCTGCTCACACGTGGGTAATCTTCTTTTATTCTCACTACACTTCCCACTATACTATCAGGTTGCCATATGCAAAAAGGTTTTAACTAGTGTTACATTATATGTGTATATAATTGATAATGATCTCTAGCTTATATTACTATTTTTTATTATCTAATTTTGCTATGTTTCTTTTTATTATGAGTTTAAATGTTTATATCCACCTTGTAAATGTTTTATATCTACCTTGTATAATTTATATACAATGTATGTATCTTTCTTTGGAGCTTTTCTCCTCAGGCCTCCACTGAAAATGGGCTGCTAGCCCAGTCGGACTATCCTGGTAAACAAATGTAAAATATATATATATATATATATATATATTTATATATATATATATTATATATATATATATATATATATATATATATATATATATATATATATATATATATATAGAGATACATATATAGATATAAATGTGTGTGTGTGTGTACAAATTAACTGTTATATTTATGTTAGACAGGATATGGAAATTGGGACTGTGGTATTGACATGACTATTCTAAAAAAAACAATAAAGGATGGAGTCCTACACAGTATGGATAATTAATGTTTTGCTCCATTTTTATAAAATGCATTAAACTATGGTGAGCAATCTGGACAGTATGTTTACACCTGTGGAACAGTACAGACATACGGTAAAGGCACCTGGCTCTTTAACCTGCCAATAGCATAGTCAGGTATGCTATATAACTTATAAAAAGCTTACTATACAAAGGCAGCAATTATATTATGAAACAAACTGCAATAACATACAAAGGAAAATTAAAGATAATGTTTATATGCTGAAATAGCTTGGAATATAGCTTATACCATAATTTATGATGCAATCAATACAGTTATTCCAAAGTAAGTTAGAAGTAATAAAATTAAACTTATCTCATACTTTGAATTATAAACTGAACTCGACAATGACTTAATAACACCATTCACAAGGAAATTAAAAGACCTGAAAGTTATTATTAAACATTGATAGATACCAAGTTAAAAGGAATCCAGAAATATTTTCTTATTGTACCACTGCATCCTAAATATATATGAAGTAAGTATCCCAGTTTTGGAGCCAAGTTAAATAATAAATGCATCTGCAAATTTCATCTGTGATACACTCAATAAATATTTACGTTTTTAACAAAGAAGGGCTTAGTAGTTATTTAGCAGCACCTTGATGAAAACTATCATTTGGAAAAAGGAATGCCAACTCTGGTAAATAATAATGTACTGGGATTAGTTTAAACAATATTTAAACAAGTTCAATAGCTCTATATAAAATGGTTCTATTTTTCAGAAAAGATTATCTGTATGATATTCTGGTGTGCATTCAAAATCTAGATTCTGAAAATTTGCAAAGATAGAAGAAAAAGGGTGATGGTGTCAGTGTCTGAGGAAAGGAGCTGAGCTTTTGTCAATACACTGCAGTTGATTTAAGTGTTTAACCTGCTGGTTTTCCAGGATCACTAGCACTTCAAGTATAACTTAAGGGAAGAAAGGTACTAAGCAATAGTTTACAGAGGAAGAGAGAAGAATCACGCAGAAGGGAGTGAAGAAGAATGCTTGAGAGGAGAGTTTGCTGCTAGGCTGAAGGTTTTGGGAAAAGTGAAAATGTTCAATTTGTGAGTGTTTGTACTGTAATGCAGCAGATGGGAGAATCATGGTCATAGATATCAAATGGGAAGGACAGCACAATCTTGGTTTTGTTGATATTTAGAAGAAGGCCTCAGTTATGTGATTAGGTTTCTAAGATCTCAAATTAATGTGCTGGAAGTACTTGAATAAAGAGGCAGAAAACAATATTGTAGTCACTGCCATATTGTGCAGCTAAGGAACTGACCTAGTATATTTCCACATCATTTGCAGAAGTTACAAAAAGAAAGTGTTGATTACCAAGCCCTGTGGTACACCAGATAGAACAAGTATGGGGCTAAAGTAGGTAACATTCCAAAGGATAGACAATGTTTTGTCCCTTCAATTGGTTTTAAATGAATGCAGTGAGTTTTCCTGAGGAATACAATGCTTTTAATTTTCTGAGAAGGAAATTATGTTTTCCTTTGTCAAAAGAAAAGTGATCAAGTATCATTGCCTTGGTTTAAACTGGACCTTAGGTATTGCAGGATTTGGAGCATAGCTATTTCTCGGTAGTGGACTAATTATGATATATCACGCCAGCTTACTGTTTTCCCTTTTTTTTTACCAGAAAGTTGAAGAATTGATTATGGAAGTATTTTTCAATTAAGTTGGAGAATGGGATGAAGCGCAAGGTGGGTCAATATTAATTTAGCAATAATCCACAACTGGGTGTTGGTAAATCCTGCTTTACCTGTACCCATCATCATTTATTACTATTATACAGTGACATCATTTAAAAAAAGTTGACTTTTTCTAAATACTTTCACTGTATAAAAGGACTTTAGTGTTCCTCCGCTTACTTCTGGTTGTCTGGGGCATTGATGGTAAACACTGCACATGCACTGTGACTGTACAAAGCTTTGTATTTATACATATATATCACTCTCTTCGCTATTATTTTGTTTGTTTTTTTTTTGTATGGAGACAGAATCTTCATGTTGGCCTACTTTATAAAAGTTGCTGTTTTCTGGCATTTAATTGAGGAATGAAATTGTTAAATAATTTCTTATTCAGGAGGTGACAGGTAGTAACATTTGCCATTGAGCTGCTTGTAAGGGCACTCCCAGTATCAAATTTGTGATTTTTTTTTACTTTAATAAGATGCATTACTGTGCTACACGGTAAAATTTTTACATTTTAACTACTCTGCTAGCAGTGCAGATAAAGTGAACCAAGGAAACATATTTCTGTTGGTAAACTCATCTTAGAATGACCAGGCTGATTGATTTGTCCAATAAATGTGCACACTTTTGTATGCTGATATCTTTTTATTGTATAATTGCCTATAATTGTCAGTACATTTATATAAGGGGTTCACAGCTGCCTTTTGTTGGAGCTAAGTAATCATATTTCATTAATTGTTTTTCATATTCATATATATATATATATATATATATATATATATATATATATATATATATATATATATATATATATATATATATATACACACACACACACACACACACACACACACACACACACACACACACATATATATATATATATATATATATATATATATATATATTACGAATGCATTTCATCGGAAATGCCATTCATCGAATTCCGCTCTTATGGGGGGCTGTGCTCCTCACACCCCCTGATAATTATATATACCAACTCCAAGATCAATTACAGTGAGGAAAGAGCAAATTTTCCGATCTTCACTGTACTGTGATCTCACTATGACCAGTTCGACAAACAGCACATTCGATATAAGTGCACCGAAAATGCCGTTCGCTGAACTGAATTTTCGATGAACTAATATGGACCACATGTAGAGTGTAAGTTATTAGAATATGATGTTAGTGCCAACTTATATGCACAAATTGGGCCATCTTTTATTTAGTTATCTATTTAAATTTGTTTTGTTGTAGAGGTTTAAGTAATGCTTGTAAGTATCAGTGTCAATGGTATCACTATTTGCTCTGTCAGCTTTATAGTTTATTAATTTAAAGTGGTGAGAGAAGCCCTGTTCATAGGTTCATAGGTTAGTACTAAACTTACTGCCATTGTGGGCCATTTTAAGTCTAGCCAATTACCCCTTGTGAAAAGCAAACCCTACATCTTGTGTTTGTAAGGTAAACACCTTGACCATTATGCCAACCTCCCTCACAAAATGCTCTCTGTAATGTCAAGCAACAGCTCACACACGCACACACACACACACACACTTGACTGCAGTGAGAATAGACACACACTTGACTGCAGTGAGAATAGAACCCCTACCTATCTAAGTACACAGATTATAGAACACAATACTTTGCACAAGCACCACAGTGTTCTTTTCTTTTTCACATGGGCCTAGTTACAGTAGTAGAGATCAAAGTAACTGTTTTTCCAGGGTAAAGCGATGGTTACTTCCCTTCCAGAATCTGATAGAATTTGATCAATTTGGATAATGATGCAAAAACTTTTTATTTTCTTGTATTTTTTATTTGCTTTTTGTTTCCTCAGATTTTTCCAGTGTCACTTCTGATTTTGTAGCTATGTGTGATTTGAACAGCTTATCTATTTTAATTCCTTTGACATCCATACTAGATCAGTAGAATCAAAGTCAAATTACTCAAAGTAAGCATTGCACTGAGTGCAACATGAAGAACAAATATAAAAAGAACATGGAAAGCCAACAGAAATAAACAAGTATATTCAAAATATAGTAAAGAGACAGCAATTTAAATATTATTAAAGAAAACAGATGTTTAAACCATAGACACCACAATGAAAAATATAATTAAACATGACCAAAAAATAAGATACTATCAAAACAACTTTAATCCATAACTCTGTAAACTTTATATTAATATAAGAATAAAGATGCACATGCCTTTGAAAATCTGACAATAACGTCAATGCAATGAAGCACAGAAGGATAAGGAATAGCTACTGCAGGTAACAAACTATGAGGAGTAAATGCCCAGTCATGAAATCAAAAGAAAAACTATTCAGTACATAGGAAAACCAAAAGAAAAATGAAGAGAAAACCAATTCTACAAAACAAATATGGGTCTAAATGATGAATCCACCACACAGTCAAAATGCACCAGGCCCACTGCCAGTCAAAAGTATATGCATCTTCAAATGGCTAATAAGAGCCATGTATTCAGAATGTGAGGTATTAAAGAAATCTATTGGTGTAATGGAATAATTTTACACCAAAAAGAACATTTCAGAACATGACTACATTAGACTTTTTAATGAATCCCAGCCAATACAAAAGAGAGAATTCCAAATAATTAAACAGGTAGAAAGAAAGGTTGCAAGATGAAAGACTCATTCAAAACAAATGAGGAAAGCAGATAAAATATTAAAAGAAGATCATAATCAACACCAATATAAGATTCAAATCTATAATGAAGCAATGAGTCTCAATCAAGCAAAATGTCAACATATCACAGTTGTGCAAATATACAGTATCATAACTTAAAATATCATACAAAATATAACAAACATTATTTTTGCAAGAGGGCTGTACTATCCTCTATATCAGTGATGGTGGAGTCGGTTCTTTCTTCACACCTCTAATCTCTAAATATACTAACTCCAAGGTCACAAAAACTTGGAGGAAAAGCATTAAACAAAAAAAATTACCTTTTCTCTTTACTCTAAATTTACTAGTCATGAAACTAACTTTAAACAGCATTTATGGCAAAACCATCCTGAAAAGTACTGAATCACTGGCAATTATAGGTTCATAGGTAAATACGAGGCTGTCAATTTGCAGATTATTACAAGCCTAACCAATAACCAGAAATCAGAATTAATCCAGGCACCTTGTGTCTGTGAGGTAAAGACCTTAATCATTATACCAACCCCCATATACCAAACCCTCCCACCAATGCAAAAAACATCACTTAAATACTCATAACACTTCAAGTTTTAGCAGCATGCTATACAGTGAGTAGCAGTATTCTTCCAAGATTCAGTATGTCACTTATTAGTAAATCATTTATACATAAATGCTAAAACACATATGGCTAAGAAACATACAATAGGTATACAAAATTATAAACCATTCTGAAATCTATAATAATCCAAACAAATGAAATAAATATAAACTTCAGCATCCAAAAATATTTGATTTGAAAACTGAATAATGAGGCATACTACTAAATTCACTTACTACAAGCATCAGCATAACTCTGAGGACAAAGCATCACTAATTACTATCAAGTGAAGGGAGCACAACAAATTCAGCTTTTGACTATCTTAAGAAATGTCATACAATCAGCATACTGATTAAGAAATACAACATACACAACAACAAAAACAAGGGAAAAAGACCAACAAATAAATGCAGAACTCTATGGCCCATCGATGCAAGTTGGATATTATACAGTTGTACTGAATGGGGTAAAAATTCCATTGCTACCTCCAAAATACGTCAGAGATGGTTAAGGACCTTAAATCCTGTACTGTTGCCATCACACATATATAGAGTATGAATCACATCACTGACACAAAAATATGGAATGAACAGGGATGATAAGTCTAACTGCTGTGTAGGAAAGGTAGTTTGTTTGGTCTATGTTCCTTATATTGAATATATGGCCTTGAGGCAGGAAACATTTTTAACTCCTGACTTACCACAACTAACCACAAACAAACTTTATAAAACAAAAAAGTGGACCAGAAACCAATAAGAGCAGTAGAAACAGGTTTAATTTAGTGATAAGACTCACAATAAAAGTTTTATTTTAATGCTTTCGGTAAAGACTATGCTTCACCTTCATCCGAATTCAAAAAAGAAACAAGAAATAACCCATCTTTTAAAAATATCACCAAAACGTAATTAATAACGTCACTTCCGAAGAAGGCGTGTCTGCTCAAAACATTCGCAAAGCAAAAGTTTTACACCATAGAGAACACATTTAAAAACTAATATAACCATTTCTAAACCATTTCTAAAGATTATAACAGTGAATAAATAAAAAGGCATTTATCTTAAACAACGCTAAATAAAAATGAAAATGAAATATTAAATATTAAATAGCTACAGCAGACTGCAGCAGCAATGAAGATTATATCCCACTATATTAACTCCTGACTTAGGTCAGTCCACTCCCCTCCCAAATAGATCCTACGGCTGGGCTGCTCATCTCACTCCAAGCCTGCGTCATCGGGTGCGCCGTTCCTGCTCTAAGAACACCATATATATACTAAATACTTATAAGGAACGCTCCCTCCCATCTAACACCATGAAGACTGCAAGTGTACTGTTTGTGTGCAGCAGTGTAAATTATCATATATTACCAAGGAACCCACATTCCTGCATCATTGGGTACGCCCTTCCTGCTCTAAGAACACCCTATATATCCTAAATACTTATAAGGAACGCTCCCTCCCATTTAACACCGTGAAGACTGCAAGTGTACTGCTTGTGTACAGCAGTGTGAATTATCCTATATTACCAAGGAGCCCACAGTCCTGCGTCATCGGGTGCGCCCTTCCTACTCTAAGAACACCCTATATATCCTAAATACTTATAAGGAACGCTCCCTCCCATCTAACACCGTGAAGACTGCAAGTGTACTGCTTGTGTGCAGCAGTGTGAATTATCCTATATTACCAAGGAACCCACAGTCCTGCGTCATCGGACGTGCCCTTCCTGCTCTAAGAACACCCTATATATCCTAAATACTTATAAGGAATGCTCCCTCTCATCTAACACCATGAAGACTGCAAGTGTACTGCTTGTGTGCAGCAGTGTGAATTATCCTATATTACCAAGGAACCCACAGTCCTGCATCATCGGACGTGCCCTTCCTGCTCTAAGAACACCCTATATATCCTAAATACTTATAAGGAACACTTCCTCCCATCTAACACCGTGAAGACTGCAAGTCTACTGCTTGTGTACAGCAGTGTAAATTATCCTATATTACCAAGGAACCCACAGTCCTGCATCATCGGGTGTGCCCTTCCTACTCTAAGAACACCCTATATATCCTAAATACTTATAAGGAATGCTCCCTCCCATCTAACACCGTGAAGACTGCAAGTGTACTGCTTGTGTGCAGCAGTGTGAATTATACTATATTACCAAGGAACCCACAGTGTATGCAACCTATAAAATTAGTTGTGTGCTAGTTAACTTTGCATACTGTAACCTTCCTCCCGAGTGAGATAGTTGCCTGCCGCAGCCTTCGTCCTCCTCCTTCCACCTCTCTCATCTCCCAATGGATGTATTTGTCTACAATTAAGCTCCCTTCAGATTTTAACTTTAAAGGGGTCAGAGCCTTCCTTAACTAAACGCAGTACCTCCCTACCTGTAAATCTAACCATTGAGCCCTACACTCTCTATTAACTTCCATTCCTCCACATAGCCACTAGGTGGCAGCAAATTGCAGAGCAGAAGATAGCTCCAGATTTTTTGCTTTCCTTATTCTCCTTAGGTGTACCATTACCAGTAGACTTGTTTCCCCTTCCCTTTCCAACCTACATTATTTCCCACTACTTACCTACTCTTTTACACATAGCAATACTGCCTTATAGAATACTAAGACACATACCCTGTGTCTCAGAGACTGATTGTTTTTCTAGTCTAGCATTTTCCTCTTGGTGTTTGCCCACTCCGTTCGCCCTGCGGGCTCACTCCGCTCCCCTACCCTACCCCCAATTCCCACACACCCCCAGTGGTCCTAACTTTATACGTCCTAAACCACACCTTCCCCACAACCCAACCTATCCACTACTCCAACCAATCTAGTGAACCTAGCCACACCCCCTCTTCATTTACCTATCTCCTTAGCTCATCTTGATTTATCACCTTCTCCCTAACTATCTTTCCTCTCTTTTTCCCTTTTAACTCTTCCTTCTAGATTCTACCCACTATCTTTCTACTGTCTCATCTCTGCCCAGTCTTTTTAAAGTGTACCAGCAAACTTGTTGCATCTGTACAAGTAATCCTAACAATATGCCTACACCAAATACAACTATCCAAGCTAAGTTAGTACTCATAGTCACACTTTTACCAGTCCTCACTTCCACCTATCTACTCACCTCCTTTCAAAAGGTGAAATACTTCCATTTCTCCAAAACAAACAGCTATTTATATTTCTACCCCTTCACACTTTCAATTACATATAACATCAACTCCTTGCTACCTACTATCCAAATACCATTGCCTCACACATATCAAATTCCATAACTTCATTGTAAGGAAATTAAAGTACCCAACTCACTACATTTATAACCCAGTCTATGCACTAAAAGCTCCAACCTTAAAAGATGGTGACATCCACCCCAACCCAGGCCCAACCAATGTTTCCACACTAACATCTCACAGCAACACTCTCTCCACCCTATCTACCTTGACCAGTCACTCCAACTCCTTAGTAATAGGACATCTCAATATCTGCAGTATCAACAATAAAATTGCCCATCTCCATGCCCTTCTTGATATTAATTCCTTTGATATCTTCTGTCTTACAGAAACTTGTTTAAAAACAGGAACTAAGGACATTGAAATAACTCCCCCAGGTTACAATATACTGAGACTCGACCAGACAAAATGTAAGGGTGGAGGTGTGGACCTCCTATATAAAACTGGATTACAAATTTCCTCATTATCCTTTGCCCCCCCCCCCCCAAGATAGTAAAGCAGAAGTCCTTATCTCTAGGCTTCAACTCAATACTAGTAAATCCCTAAACATCATCTGCATCTACCTACCTCCTGGTAATAACACCACCACAACAGAGGATATTCTCAGTTGGGTATCTACTAATCTCCCCCAACAAAAAAATTATATTAGGTGACTTCAATACAGACTGGAAGTGTTTCAATACTGACAACCCTTCCTCACATATTAATCTTCATGGATTCAGTCAAACTATTACCAACACTACAAGAATTAACAAACCAAACAAAAAAGAGAGCATCTTAGATTGGATACTTATTAACAGACAACAACAAACTTATAAAGTAGGTATTTTGCCGGATGATGTAAGTGACCATTCTTTAACTTACATTATAAGACAAAAGGAAGACATTCCCAACTCACCCAGGTACAGGATCACACGGTCCAATAAACACTTTAACTCTGAATGCTTCCAAATGGAACTTAATGCCTGCAACTGGAACCCTCTAAATTCTCTCCCACATGAAGAGGCTGTTAAATATTTTAAGTCAAAATTCTTAACAATCCTAGATGAACATGCACCCAAATGGTCTATTAGAATGAAGTCTAAAACAACCCCCTGGCTGTCAAAAGACACTAGACAAATGATATTGCTTAGGAATAAATCTTGGGCTAAATGGAGAGCTACCAGATCTATCCCTGAGCAAGAAAACTTTAGAAAGCTGAGAAATATCACAAAAAAGCCATACTCACAGATAAAAAGAACTACTATTGTAAACTCCAGCAAACTCACCATAACAATCCTCAAAAGTTTTGGTCAGGGATTAATACACTCATTCACCCTGGCCACTCTAGCACACCAACTCCACATGAAGTTGATAATAATAATCCACAGGAAACTGCCAATGCCCTCAGTTCCTTCTTTGCTGACACCATACAAGCTCTAGCCTGTCAACTTTCCACAGACAATTATAGTCTCCCTATCTCTTTACCTGGTACTCTTCCAACCTTCCAACTACAACCCATCCCTACTTCTTACATCCAAAAAATCATCCAAAAGCTTAAGCCATGTACTCCCTCTGCAGACCAATTACCCTCTGAATACCTGCAAAAAGCAGATAAATCAGTTGCCTACCCTATTTCCATCCTTATCAATAGAACTCTAATTGAGGGAATCATCCCAGACATCTGGAAAATCTCCCACATAATCCCCTTACATAAAGGTGGTAACTCTAATGATTTTTCCAATTACAGGCCCATAGCTCTCTTATCACCCTTAGCAAAGGTTATGGAAAAATGTATTCACCATCAGCTAATGAACCACTTAACCAAACACAACATTTTAGCTAACTGCCAACATGGTTTTAGACCATTTCATAGTACCACCACAGCTCTCCTTTCATTCACAATCTTAATCAACCGCAACCGTAATAACAATTGCCTCACTTCAGCACTCTTTATTGACCTATCAAAAGCTTTTGACATGGTAAACCACCCCTTACTCATAAATACCCTTGAATCCCCCTCTCTAGACACCAAGGTTATCTGCTGGTTCAAGTCCTACCTTAACAACAGGCAACAAGCAGTTCTCTGGGAAAACAAGCTATCTTCCCACCTGCCTGTCTCCCTTGGGGTCCCTCAGGGCTCTATTCTAGGACCTCTTCTCTTCTCTTTCTTCATCAATGACCTCCACTCAGCTATCCCTCAAGCTACCTGCATACAATATGCAGACGATTCTACACTCATCTTTTCTGCCAACTCCACATCTGAACTACATTCCCTAACCCAAAAAGTTTTCAGCACAGTAGAGACTTGGTTCTTGAAACATTGTCTCATTTGAATGCCAAAAAGACCAAACTCTTACTCTTTACACCTTCCACTAAGTCGTCCCCCATAAACTTTACAATTAAATCCAACAATGACACCATTATAGCCCCAGACTCTACCACCAAACTGCTAGGTATCACAATTGATAACAACCTCACCTTTGATAACCGTATTAACAACACCATTAAAACAGCAAATAGAAAGATGGGCTCCTTATATAGAATAAAACCCTTCTTAACCCTAGCATCCCGAACTACAATTGCCCACTCCCATTTAATCTCATCTCTTCTATATGCTTCACCCATATATACTAACCTAAAAAACAGTAATCTGGTCAAACTACCTAACTCCTATAATAATATAGCCAGATTTGCTACTGGAAACCCTTTTAGAACACACCATTGTCAGACCCTAACGGCAAGTAGACTGGTTAGAATTAAACAACATTTTGATACTATCCCAACTTACCATTGTTTATAAAATATTTTACCAACCTAACAATACCCTTATACTTTCCGACCTAATTACTCCCTATAGGAATCTCAACTCCTTACGATCATCTAGTAAACGTCTTGCTAGCACAAGCAAATCAAACAACCTGGCATGGAACTCCCTGTTCTCCAGTACTGCAGGAAAAAACTGGAATCTTCTGCCACCAGATCTAACTTTACCACCTTCCCTGCAACTCTTTAAACAAAGGCTCAAAAAACATCTTAAAACTCGCTGGGTATGTCCCTGTTACAACCCTGACTAATTCCTCTGCTCTTCTACTGCTATCAATGTACTGCCTCCTCATACCAATCTTTACTATTTCACCCCTCCAGAAGTAGTATTTATCTCTAGTAAATTAAACTACCTATGTTAGTAATGTAATTAAATTAAACTACCTATGTTAGTAATGTAATTCCTCTGAATGTACTGTATCTTATCTCAGATATCATTTCTGCACAGTGACTAGCTAATTCTGTATATCTATAGGACATTAATGTTAGTTTTTCCTCTCATTAATACTCATGACTATGTATTCTTGATATCCTTTCTTTGTATAATTTGTACTGGTTATTTTTAAGTGTTATATTATCTCTGTGTTACTACTGGAGCTTTTCTCCCCAGGCCTCGACTGAAAATGGAAATATATCCAACTGGACTAGCCCGGTTAACAAATGTAAAATAAAATAAATAAATAAATAAATATTGTTTCTTATACTATTTCAATTTGATTGCAGCATTTCTTTTTATTGCAGTTTGTTAACGTATTAATATTTCTGGTTAGGAGAAGGCAGAGTAGTTTCTCATTGTGACTTATAGGAATTGGAAATTAATTACCTGTGAAGTGCAGAAGGAGCTGGAGACCAGTATGTTTATTTAAAGGGAAAGGATAACATATTTATTTATTTATCTGACATTTGGTAACTAGGAAAGTCCAGCATGGTCAAAAAGGCTCATTTTCAGAGGAGGCCTGGAGAGAAAAGTTCCATTACAAAGAGAAGTGAAATACATTAGATAAATACAAAAGGAGATATAGTATAATGCACATTTTGTAAGATTATATCAGTTAGTACACTTCAAATGAAATTATATACACAAGTTTAGCAAAAATTGGATTTTCAGTTTCAAGATGTGAGTATTGTATGGGTTAAAATATCAAGATGCCAACAGTGGCCTTGAGGCAGGAAACATTTTTTACATGGTAGGCAGTGCTGCATTGATGTGTTTAAAGTAGGCATTGGTAATTCAATATGCAAGTATGGCAATGTGGTGAAAGGTTAGGGGATTATGTATGCTAGAAGAAAGGGAGTGAAATGTTTTCTGCTATAGAACTGGAAATGCATTTGCTATAGAACTTCACTGGAAATGCATCTGCTATAGAAAGGACTGGAAAATACTTTATAATACTTTGTATTGAAAAATATTTTCCCACCCTCCCACATTGCTCCTCGTCATCTTCATTTAGCAATTCTCAGGTTGTCTATCCCTATTATTAATTTGACAACATAGATCCATTGCACTTCCTTTTCATTGTTTCTTTTTAAAAACAGTAGCTTTTGTGGAAGCACTCCCCTTAGTCTAATTTAACTTATTTACCTTACATTGCATTACACAGATCAATAATATTGAGTGCACACAGTTATCTACAGGTGTTACCAATTATCCTCAGACAAAATCTAACTCAGAATGATTCTTCTTAATATTGCAACTAAGCTAGTTATACATTCTGTGTCTTCAACCATAACCGTTTTTCATTGATTTTAGATGTATACTCATTATTAATTTTAGTTGCCATTCTCCATGCAACCTTTTGCAAAAGATGGCCTAAATCTTCTACTCCTTGGATTTTGCATGCTGGCTAAAACCGTTGCCACCCTCCTAGTGCCTTTTTTGGTAGAATATATAGCAAACTCTAATCTGGATAGTATCAAAGTAGCACTGCTGAATGCCAGTAGCCTAAACAACAAAATCTCCAAACCTGAGGCCTTATTTAACCTCAAAGACATCAGCATTTGTTTAATTACAGAAACTTGTTTCCATCATAGTGATAGCAGTACCTGCATTCCTAGATAGAATGCATGTCTTGTATACATATCTACAGGCAACTGTGTGGAAAATCTCTCTATTTAATTATAACCCCATTGTTTATCACCAGATTTTGCATGATACAAATCGGGAACTGGTTAAAGTCATAATAATATTTAAACATTGTTACATTATAGCCATTTATAGATACCCATCTTTGAACCCTGACTGTTATAGTGGATAAGACAAAATGCTGATCTGTAGCTGATGTGCCTATGGAAACTTAAGCCTCTCCCAGAGGAATAAAGCAACCAACTGACTTTTGAAAAAAAAATTCAGTTCAGTGGATGGATAAGCATTCTTGTTCAGTTGTGTTAATGATAATACATTTCCTTGGTCCAGATTATAAAGGCTTGGAAAAGGGGAACAGACGACTCAGAACAGCCAAGTGGCAGAGCTTTTTGGATTGGTAGAGGGAAGTTCCACCTAATTTGTACATTTTGAATCATAGACAATGGGGCTGATCTCTCTGTCTGTTTTTTAATGCATACCCCTTTCAAGGAATCTTTCTCATTCCCTTAAAGTTACATACATTGGAAGATGCATCATAGATGTTACCTAAAGAGATAGACATCATTCAAAACGATCTTAATGACAACATTACATGGAAAACATTTGAATAGCTGGTCAAGAGGAGAACGTCAATACTTGCACCACACCACATGGAACACATAGCCATCCAGAACACACAACAGCACTGCCTTCACATAAAAACACAAACCACACACCCACATCTGTGGAGGCTCTCAATAAAAATCTACCCAAACAGCAGAGAGCTCCAAGGCAGAAATGCACTCGACCACCACAACACAACACTAATCACGAGACACATATCTCTCCTAAACAGTGTGCCACTCAACCAAGGTCCCTAAGGCAAAACAGTATGCCCAACACACTAGTCATAGGTGACTCGATAATGAGGCACACTGATGTCCCACTCACTAGGTTGAGTAAGGAGAAAGTAACAGTCAGCTGCCTGCCAGGTGCCAGGATCCGCCACATAATGTACCCACTCAGGTCCCTCAACAACAGGTACAAATATGACTCTGTCATTGTCCATGTGGGTGTGAATGACCTGAGATGTACCTCCCTGGACTACATGAAAAGAGACATGGAGGAGCTCTCGGATTATGTAGCCCAGGTGGGTATGACCCTAGTCCTGAGCAGTATCCTACCATTCCCTAGAATGATACCACAGTATAAGCAGAAAATGATTGATTTCAACAATTGGCTAAGTTTCTGGTGTCATTCTAAGGGGATCCAGTATCTGTCTTCCAGGGATGACACGATTGACAGACCTCGATGCTTTGCAGAGATGGCCTGCATCTGTCACCCCTAGGCTTCCGGATACTGGCCAAGGCTCTTGCCACCCCAATAGTGCCTTATTTAGGCAGTGTTCCAAAGACCAAATTACTACCATAACAGCTACAAACAAATGCAATCTGAGGGTCATGCTGCTCAATGCTAGAAGTCTAAATCTCAAAATGCACTCACTCGAAGCACTCCTTAAAATGGAGAACATCGACATTTGTGCTGTAACAGAGACTTGGTTCAAGGCAGCAGAAAGCACCCCTGCACTACCAGGGTATAACTCATTCCACACCTTTTGGCCCCAGAACTTGGATCAAAGCTCCAAAGGCATTGGTGTTTCCATATCCATAAAGGAGAGACACACCTCCAGACTGGTAGCCCAACATAACACATCACAGATACTTCATGCGCAGCTAACATTGGGTAAGACAGCAATTCAGGTCATAGCCTGCTATAGGTCCCCTACCCATGTCCCAAGACTCACACTCCATGTCTCTAAACATGTGGAGAATATTAGGGTCCAACCTAACACTCTCATACTGGGCAACTTTAACTACCCCTCCATTAACTGGGAAAACTACTCTTGTACCAATACACTTGCCCAATGCTTCCTGGAATTCATTAATTCCAATGCCCTGGACCAGCTTGTTCTTACCCCCATGAGAGGTAGCAACATCCTTGACCTGGTCACTACTAACATGGGCGACCATGGCTCTGCACCAATAGTCAACTCCTCCCTGGTTAGATTTGACCATAAGAAGGAGCTGGTCTAGGGCAATGGAATTAATGAACTCCAGTTAACTTTAGGCATGTGTATTGGTAAATGAGTAGTTTTCCCAGTTAATGGAGGGGTAGTTGAAGTCACCTAATAAGAAACTGTTAGGTTGGACACTAATATTCTCCAGGGTGTTTAGGAACGTGGAGTGTGAGTCTTGGGACATGGTTGGGGACCTATAGCAGGCTAAGACCTGAATCACTCTCTTATACAATGTTAGTCGCACCACCCTCTTCTACAGGCTGTTGAGGGAGATCTATGCCTGGCATACAAGGTATTGTCAGACCCCACTTTGATAGACCTCCGCATATCTGCAAAACAAACAGTACTAGAATTACCCATTCTAAAGGCTTAAACCTTACCTGTGATATAAATGAGACCTGCTGGAAAGACAAGTTTATAGTCCAAAGATGTGTCTATATCAGAAGCATGAAAAGGCTTTTGAGCGTATACGAAAACAGCGACACATATTCATCGAATTGCATTTAAGCGATTCGATGAATATGTAATAGGGCAAGGAGATAGTTGACCAACTTCACGGAGTTGCCCTTTCCCTCCCTATAGTGTGAACTCAGAGTTGGTATATTTAGTTAGGGGGGTGAAGCCTCCAACCTGTTTATAGTGTTAAATTATTTTTTTAGTAAACGTCTGCGTCCATTTTTTTTCCCTAGGGAAAAATTCGATTACATGGCCGTTCACTATTTTCAGATTTCGTGCATTATGTGTCGACTTTTATGTAGTCGATCATATGCACTTTTGGTGTTATAATATAGACCCCCACAAAGACTGCCCCTTCACTAGAAAAGGCTCCCCATCCATGTAAAGCAGAGCTCCTTCCTAATCCAATTCAAGTATAACTTGGACAATTTGATGGTGAACAGGTGATTCATCCCAGGCTTGGCACCTATGTCTCTAATGGGCACAGGCAGCCTGTAAATGGCTCATCTCCCAGGCCCCTTCCTGTAAATGTTTCACTTCCCAAACCCCTGCTTATACTTATCAAGAGTACCAGAAGTTGCCTGATTTTTGGGATGCACGGCTAGTCTTAAAAGGGACCTATATAAATTACATAGAATATCTTTGTTATATAGGGTCCCTGAACCACCCACAGCCATGATGATTTGTTGGCTCCATATCATCATTAGCACTGTAGTCATATAGTTGTCCCAAATTTCAGTACTATGCTATATCATACAATTTCTATGAATGCATGTGACATGTGTCATGTGTCTCTTTTTGTAGAATGTCCACTACCTGCCTTCTCCAGTAGTCCGCCCACTAATCTTAAGATGAGATGTGATGTGTCTAACTGTCACAGTACAACCCAACGGCACACAGGCCACTGCACTGGGTTCATTGTCCAGCCCAGAAGGGGACTACCATATGGTTCATGGTGTAGCTTCCAATAAGGAGGATAACGTTGCCAGCCATTCTGATGTTATGAGGATATCAGATGACAGACATGATGATGACTGTGACCCACTGTCCCATGTAGAATTTGGTAATGATGGTGCTTCTTCCCCATGATAGACTGAGTACCCACTGGAGTAGACACACAATGCTAGTGCAGCTGATGAGCATGAACTTGAGTCAGAAGGTGTCTGCTTACTATTACAGGTGCATGAATGTTACCAGTGATATCATGGCTCTGACCTGCATGTGCTTACCTGTACCACCAATCATGTAGCACACCAGCTGTGTGTTACATGAAGTCAGGAGTGCA
The DNA here is from genome assembly GCF_019279795.1 of Protopterus annectens. Classification (NCBI taxonomy): domain Eukaryota; kingdom Metazoa; phylum Chordata; order Ceratodontiformes; family Protopteridae; genus Protopterus; species Protopterus annectens. The sequence goes on from NC_056737.1 coordinate 1,368,245,011, forward strand.
GACTTGGAGAGGTCATGACAGCACTGCCTGCACTGCATGACAGTGTGTTATCATCTGCACACTATGCTGAAATCTTTGTTGTGGTGCTAGAGCAGTGCCATAATACTAAATGGGTGTTATGTGTTCTAACTGTTCTAAGAATTACTTATTACTTATTCTATTAAATTATTAAATTTCTTATTCTGTTATATATTTTTCATGCATCATTATGTAACATTCATACCACAAACTCTCTTTTATCCTGTATATGATGTATAGTCAACTTTATTGCTTGTCTCATGTTTTGTTTATTTTTCATAGGTTCATAGGTTCATAGGTTCATACTAGGCTATCTGCCCGAGGGCATTTATAAGCCTAGCCCATTGTTTTGTGGCTTACGCCACCCCTTTAGTATGGGGAACTATACCCATTATTTTGCTGTGCCTCTGTCGAGCAGTGACACTGAGGTAATTCCTGGGGTATATCTGCGATCTCCCATCCATTGGTCAAGATTTCTCTTGAACAAGGCCAGCGAGGTGCTCTGCCTCACATGTACCGGGATTTTGTTCCACAGCATAGGGAGTCTTTGGGTGATGAATCTATCCCTCCAGCACGTCCTATTAATAGCCGTGTCGAGGTTTAAGTCTCCCGCCCTTGTGGCTCTGATGGATCTAGATTTTTTGAGGTGAAGCATATTCATCAAATCTGGGTTTGACATGGCCTTGTATGTTAGGCAAAGGTCACCTCTGAGCAAGCGGTAAGCGACTGAATAGAGCTGGAGTTCTTTCAGTTGGGCAGCATAGGACAGATTTTTGAGACCCTTTATCCTTTTGGTGAGGAACTTTTGTGGCCTCTCCAGCTGCTGCAAGTGTCGGGTCAGATACATTCCAAATGGGGCATTGTACTCAATCATTGGTCTGATGAGTGATGAGTAAAGGGAGACTATGACCTCCCTTGATCTAGATGAGAATCCCTTCATGATAAGGTGGGCAATGTAGAAGGACTTCCTAACTACTTTAGCTACATGGGTGTCGAATGACAGACTACTATCAACCTGGGTCCCCAGGTCCCTGATAACTTCTTCTGTGCTCAGTGGATTGCCACCTATTTGGTAGCTAGGGGTAACCTTGTTTTTCCCGAAGGGTATGACTATGCATTTTTTGGTATTTAACTTTAGGCCGTGGCTCTGGCACCAGTTATCCGTTTCTGTGAGACCCTTCTGAAGGATATCTGTGTCAGATGTGTTTTCTACTATGGGCCCAGTTTGCAGTCATCTGCAAACTTTGTCAGCCATAACCCTCCTGTGTTTGCTTGTACTTCAGAAAAGTAGATGCCAAACAAGAGTGGGCCCAGGACTGAGCCCTGTGGGACACCACTTGTGACAGGCTTTGAGTCTGACATGGCGCCAGCAACTCTGACCCTGTGGGTTCTGTCACTCAGCCAGTTTGCAACCCATCTTGTGATGTATGGGTTAACATTTAAGCTGATGAGTTTTCAATGATACCCGAGTGGGGTATTGTATCGAAGGCCTTAGCCAGATCGAGGTAGGCTGTATGGACTGCCTTTCCCTCATCAATGGCTTTGGTGACTGTTTGAAAAAGTCAACCAAGTTTAAAAGGCATGATCTGCCTTTGACAAAGCCAAACTGGGTTGGATCCAAAGTCTGCAAATTCCCTATGTCTTTATTTATGAGGTCCATTATGATCCTCTCCATGGCTTTGCAGATAAGGCTTGTCAAGCTAATGGGCCGGTAATTTCCAGGGTCTGTGGAGGCACCGCCTTTGTGAAGTGGGACCACAGTTGCAGTCGCCACTCCCTGGAGTGCGTATCCAGAGGTAAGACTTTGATTAAACAGCTGTCCTAGCTGTGGGTTTAATTCCTCATTGAGTTCGTGGAGCACACAGCCGGGGACACCATCGGATCCCATGGATGCTGTGTTTTTTGCTTTGGAGAGAGCAGTTCTCACTTGGGCTGGAGATGTTTGGGGGCTGCACTCATTTGGTATAGATATCTCTCCTTTTGGGGGGGGAGAAGTTTGCACTGAACCTGTCAGCCAGTATGTTGGCAATGTCTGTAGGATCAGTAATCTTCACATCATTTTGAACTAGTTCTGAGCATATCTGGGAGTTTCCTCCTAGGTTTCTAACATAGCTAAAGAAGGCCTTATGATTGTCTTTTGAGTCTTTAGCTATTTTTCTCTCGAAATTTGCTTTGGATGATTTTATGAGAGCTCTTAGTTTTTACTTATAGTGATCAAGGGTGTCTTACCTTTTAAGGATTTTGCTCTATCTTGTAGTAGCTTCCTCCTTTTGTTGTAGAGTTTGTTTATGGCTGGGGTCCACCAGACTGGACGCTTGCCTTTGGTACAAAGAGTCTTTGTTTTGCTTGGGATTGCCTTATCCATGCAGTCCTGCAGGTGCTGGTAGAAGGCGTTTGTAAGTGATTCAGCGGCTTGAGTATTGTTTTCCGCCCTCGGGGCCTGAAAGGAGACCACACTAGTCTTTAGAAGTGTGAAGTCGGCTTTTGAGAAGTTCTTTACTGTGGTCTTTTTATTTCAGGTGGGGGTGGGATGAGGACCTCCAGCGAGATTAGTTTGTGATCTGATCTCACCAGTGAGGGGTATACTTCGGTGTTGAACATTGTGCTCCCATGTTCGTGATGATGAGATCAAGTATGTTATCTCCTCTTGTGGGGATGGTGACTAGTTGTTCCATGGCATTTGAGTTTATGAATTCCAGGAACTTTTGGGCTAGGGTGTTTGGGCTTGAGTAGTGTTCCCAGTCTATATTAGGGTAATTGAAGTCACCTAGTATGATGGTGTTTGGTGATACATTTATCCTCTAGTGTTTTCAGGAAGGCCATGTGAGTTTCCTGAGTTTGTGAGGGTGGCCTGTAACATGCTACAATTTGCAGAGCAGTCTTGCCTATGGTTAATTGCACCTGGATGGTCTCCGATGCATCGTCGTTGCCACCAGTCTTGAGGTGTGGGTGTCCTTGATGAATATGGATACCCCCCTCCTTTCTTGGTATTGTCCGATTTTGGGGCGGAGCATGATATGAGGTAAAACCTGATAGCTGGGGTGCTCTCAGGAGCCTTGAACCAGGTTTCTGTCACAGCACAGACATCGATGTTCTCCATACTGAGAAGGGCCTCGAGTGCGTGCATTTTGAGATTTAGACTTCTGGCATTGAGCAGCATTACCCTTAGTTTTTCCTTTTTGTGTTCTAGGGTGGTAGGTTTAGAATTTGAGCCTTGCCTAAAAAGGCACTATGGGGTGGCAAGAGCCTTTGCCAATATCCGGAATCCCAGGGGTGACAGGTGCAAGCCGTCCCTTGCGAGGCAGCGTGGCTTGTCCAGCATGTCATCCCAGGCAGACAGATACTGGATCCCCTTTGAATGACACCAGTGTTTAAGCCAACTGTTAAAGCTGATCATCTTATCTCTGTATTGTGGCATCATTCTTGGTGAAGGTAGGATACTGCTCAAGGTCAGGGTCATACCTGCCTGGGCTACATAATCAGAGAGCTCCTCAATGTCTCTTTTCATGTAGTCCAAGGAGGTACATCTCAGGTCGTTTACACCAGCGTGGACAATGACTGAGTCATATTTGTACCTGCTGTTGAGAGACCTGAGTGCTTGCGTTATGTGGCGGATTCTAGCGCCCGACAGGCAGCTTACTGTGACCTTCTCCTTACTCAGTCTGGTGGCGGGACATCAGTGTGTCTGACTATGGAGTCACCAATGACTAGTGTGTCTGGCATTGTGTTTGGTCTTAAGGGCTGTGACTGTTTGACACTCTGACTGTGAGGTCTATGTGTTGGGTGTTGTGTTCTGAGGTGGTGGTTGTTTGGGTGTCTGCTTTGGTGGCCTCTGCTGTTTTGGTAGATTTTTGATCAGAGCCTCCGAGTATGTCTTTGTGTGTTTATGTGTATGATTTGAGGTTGTAATGGTACTATGTGAGACTGGGTCTATAGTGTGTGTGGTAACCTTCTCCTCCTGACTGGTCTTGCCAGTCCTATGTTGAAGAGCTCAGCCTCCAGTTTGGCCGTATAGTTGCATCTCTCGCATGTATTTGTGTTTTGTGGGAGGAGGAAAGGGTTGTCTGTGTACATGAGGCAATTGAAACATTGCCTCAATATTCCCAGGTTCACCAGCTGAGCAGGAGAGGACACTAGCAACTGATCCCTCGACATGCTAGAAGGGTAGACTAAAACTTTAAAAAAGATTCCGGGGGACGTGGGTGACCGAGAAATGGGGGGTTGCCTTTTTGGGGTACTATCTATGACAAGAGTGTCGTATCAAGGTAATAAGTACTGTAGGAGCAAGTGCTAGGTTTAATAGATAGAGAATAGTCTACTTGGAGTCAAGTAGAGTTGATCTTTTTAGTTATAGGATACGCTGATTTGATCAGTAGTATAGTTCGAGGAAGGTAGTTTTAAGGGAAAATTTGAAGAGTGGACTTTAGGTAGCCCGAATAGTTTAAACCTGCTTAACCGGCGCTGCCCTAGTGTGCAACAATTAAACACTTTTTCTTTTATTGTATTCACATATTGTACTACTTTGTTAATCTCTTAATATTTGTAGACATTGTTCAATTTTTTTTAATTCTGTTTAATGTGTACTGTGGAGATTTGCTCCCCAAGCCGCTGCTAAAAATTGGCTCATACCCAGTCAGACTTTCCCAGTAATCAAATATTAAATAAATAAATAAGCAGATTACCTCCAGTTGGGAGAGGCAGGCCCACTCTCATTAGACCCACACATGGCCCTCAGACATCAATGTCTGTCCTGTAACATGCATGCACATCTGCTGTTTGTCACTCAACTGTGAGCCTAGCAGTCATGTTCAGACTGTCACATTGTAGTCATGCTCCTATCCACACTATGTCCCAAAATGCTAGTGTCACCAAATCCATCTCCTCAGTACAGCACCATAGGAAGAGGATTTATGGATGTGGCAGTGGCAGCCAGGACCATGGTGTGAACCATTAGAGTGGGCACCCTATACTGCATTAGAGTACACTAACAGTTGATCCAATGTGTTTAATGTTGTATCACCCTGCCCTTTGGCAATGATGACAGCTGTGCTTACCACTGACTAGTCTACCTGTAAGTGTTTTTTCATATATCTGATGGTACAGGGTTTTTCTGATCATTTGTCTGACCTAGATGACTATCTTAGGTTTCATATTTAGCACTTATTTGTCATTAGTATGTATTAGTACAGATATTGGCAACAGTAATGATATATGTGACTTCATCCTACTATTATTGCATGTCTTGCTGGTTGACATATAGCATGCATTTACATGGCTAACTTTGTCATCCAGTTTTGATTGCTACATTACACATTTCCCTGCTGTCTGCCATCCCCACATGCACAAGTATGCCTCTTGCATTTTAATATGGTATTCCACATGCCTCACCCTCAGCACTCACTGCTCTTCTGTGAACATGTTTCCCAATGGTGACATACAGTTTCCATGTACGTGTGCCTTCCCATATCTCACAGATTCTACACATACATATTTACCTGTGTTGCTGTATCCCCAACATCGATGCCTGTTCCATGCCTGTTGTGTAGTCACTGCCATTGATGCTCTGCATGTTGGAATATATTCTGACATCTTACTGAGTCATGTTGCATCAATAACCTGTGTACCAAAGTGCTCTCTTCTGTGTGACATTCCATGTCAGGAGTGGGATGTGAGGTCTTTTTGTGTTTATTTTATTTTTGGCCAGTCCTAGGAATGTTTGCAATTAATAATCTTGCTGTATGCTGTTTTCAGTGTTGTAACATACTGTTACACATCAGACAATGCTATGCGTGATTCATATATGTTAGTGCATGGCTGATCCATTTTGGTTATATTTGCACTGATAGATTGCCATACATGCTTGGCCTAGATTTCTTGTGGCTCTGGCTATTTTGCAGTTACATGGGGTTGCCACGGTGGTGCAGCGATTAACATTGCTACCTCACAGCAAGAGGTTGTCTGGTTCAATTCTCAGCTAGGGTGCCTTCTGTACAGAGTCTGCATGTCCTCCTGCGGTCATGTGGGTTTCCTCTCACATCCAAAAGACATGCTGTAAGTGGATTGGACACTCTAAATTGGACCTAGACGTGAGTGTGTGCATGTATTTGCCTTCTGTGGAAAGTTGGGTGCCAGGCTCACAACTCAACACCATAAAACTACACTGCCAACTGTTCTGCAGACTGTTGTTCCACTGTAGCGACCCCTAACCAGGAAAATCTGAAAGAAGAAGACTGGCTATTTTACAGTTACTTTCTGTTGTGCACACCTCCTGCATGCCATACAGGTACTTCTGTGTGGTCCTTTTTGGTGATATACCTTGCAGACAGACATTCAGCATTGGTGTTTTCTTTGTATCCATCCAGATGTGTTCTTTGCTGAGTGTTGTGTATATGTTCTTACCAGCATACCTTATGCTTCTGTTCTGTTGTGTATGATGTTCAATGTGGACAACTAAGGGTTTCTGTTCATTAGTCATGTTCTGTGCTGCTGTTGTGGGACAACAGGTGAACATCACTGTTTAGTCTGTGTCCATTGGGTAGGTGCAGCTTGTCATGATTCAAAGGTGTGTGTCAAACACTGTTGTGTTAGCTGAGCTAAGACATATGGCCATGTCCTCCATCACCCACGCCTATTTCTTCTCACCTCTGCATCTTCCTTATCATCTTGTGACAGCTCTGATATGTCATCATCAGACATGTGGGGTTCTTGGGGTAATTCACCCATACCTGCAGCTGGCAAGCAGCCATGCTTTCTTGTTGTCATGTTGTATAGTGCAGCATACATGGTAGCCATCTATGATATATTTTCTGGTGTGTATTGTAGTGCATCAGGGATGTCCAGACATCTGAATATTGCTATCAGCATACTAAACACATGCTCAATGGTGTTTCATGTTGCAGTGTGTGCTCTGTCATATGCATCCTTGGCAGGGGTTGATGGGGGTCTGTATGGTGTCACTAGCTAAGGCTCGAGTGGATAACCATAGTCACCCATTTGCAGAAAGGAAATACCGCCACCTATTTTTAGAAAGGAATTAACATATTTATTCGTCATGCTTACTGTTGATGTGTCCAAATTCTGATTATATCATAGCTGTGGCCCTGTATTTGCCAAGCAGTAGTCACACAAGAATTTTACCATGTAAGAAAGCAGCCCTCAGAGCACTCCTCATCCATATTGCAGCATCATGCATACTACCAGCGTGTGTTGCCATGATATTAGTAATAAGGCCATCTGCTGAGCACACTACCTGACAACTGAGTGATGGCCATCCTTTTCTATTGATGTACTGTTCAGCATCAGGTACAGCTGGGATTTTAACTGGGATGTGGGTGCAGCTTATTGCACTGCAGACATGGGGGAAGCTGGCTATGGCATAGAACTGTTCCATGACAGGTCAGTGCTCTATGAATGTTGTTGGGAAGTGGATATATTCGTGCTACTTGGTACACACTACTGCCAGGAAATGTGAGTGGATGCAACTGGAAGCTGTCTGCGATTCTCCTACTGCATTTCCCCTATACTGCTGAAATTTCCAAGAGGCCAGTATACCTAAATTGAGGCACACTTTTATTTCTATCACTAGTGCGTTATTCCACATACCGCGAGCACAATTGCAGGGTACACATGTCCTGCAAACAGCCTGCACTAATGCTCTGTCTAATCTGTATCTATCTATTATTTCCTGGTCAGACAGCAGGCTTAACTGTAGCCTAGCTGGCCAGTTACTCTGGCTGCCTTCTGGGATGCTTTTGCAGATTGTCCTCTAGTATGACTTGCAGCACCCCAGCCTACTGTAGTGCATTAGATGCCAGTTGCATTAATTTTTACATAAAGTTTACAGATTCTGCAGCATTACTGAAGCATATGCGGAATTTAGTGACATTAAGCTAAAGCATATATGGTCTATGCCAAGTTCTTTCAGAAGATTGCCAGGAAAGTTCTTTATTACATTTCAGTGGCATTGGGCATAAGGTTAGCATAATCGTCAAGGTGTTTACTTTATAGATATAAAGTAGAGGGTTTGATTCTCACATGGGGTAATTGTCTATAATTAAAATGGCCAACAAGGGCAGTTAGCCTAGTACTAATTTATGAACCCTTTGTGTTTCAGAATCCATTAGGCATGCACAGAATCTGTAAATATCCTACTCTTAATTGAAAGCTGGTCTTGTTTCAGCTTATGTTATGAAATAATCTCCACTGCTGATGTACTGATAGCTTCCTTTGGCATGCTGCACTACCCAAAACTTTTTTGGGAATATGACCTGATAAATAAAAAATGATCACCTTTTTATCTGTCCAAGTATCTTTCTCCACTATGTTACATGTTCATAATCAATCAGGTTTAACTCCCAAAAATCTTAATTTTCTTTCTTGTGAAATGTATTCCATTTTTTTATCTCACAAATCCCTTACACTTCATATTATCTAATTGCAAACCAGATTTTAATCTTTATTACAGCTTCATTTATCCATATGTAATTTTTGGTATTAGAGCTAAATCATTTGCAAATAGGTTCATAGATTAGTACTAGGCTGCCTGCCCTTGTGAGCCATTTTAAGCCTAGCCAATCATCCCACATGAGAATCAAACCCTGCATCTTGTGTGTATAAGGTAAACACCTTAACCATTATGTCATCCTCCCACCCCTGTTGTATATATTGGTAATATCACTTTTCCTTCCATCTCCCATCTTGCCTCTCTCTCACTTTGTCCATATATATCTGTACTAACTGCATTTATTACTAATACAAATAAATATACACTCATCGGGCATCCCAGATTTACTCCTATTTTAATACTTATTTTGTCTTATCCATCAATTTATCATCATCTGTCCCCATGAATATTCATGACATGTTTTATTACATTAATATTCTTCTTTTTCTATACTATATAGCTCTATAATCTGACACATTGCTTTAGGATTTACTTTATCAAAGGCGTTCTCTTTGTCACATTCTATCAGTCTTACCTGTTTATTTTCTTAACTTGTTATCACTAGTACTTCTTTCACTAAAAATAACATTTATTTCATCTCTCTTATTTTCATAAATAGTATTCCCTAGTGTTATAGGCTGCTGTTTTTTGCATCTATATCAGTCAGCCACATGTGTGTTCTTCCATCATACCTTCCTTCATCTATTCATTTAATACTCATTTAATATTTAAAAAAGTATTTCATCCTTATTCATTTAATTGTAATATTCATAGCTTATAGCATCTGATTCACTATCTTCCCAATTTATTATATTCTGATATAATTTTCTAAACATTTCCTTCTTTCTCTGATTTTTTTCCTTTTCCTTCTTCTTGCCCATCAATGTCATATTTTTCATGCATTTTCTCCACAATTATCTCTACCACTTTCATAACAAATTCTTGTCTGTATTTTATGTCTCCTTTACCATCTAAGATATCATCAGTCCTCCCTTCTTTCATTGTTGCTTCTTTTCCTAAATAAGGGGAACCTCTTTTCTTTCCTTTCATAAAAAAACTATTTGCTCATATAATTATTTCTATTTTTTTCTGTTCTTTTCTATTAGTCTTCCTGTTATCCTTGGTTTGCCACTTCCTTGTTCTACCTCTTTCTTGTAATTCTTTAAAAAGTACTTATAGTTCATCTTTTTTTATTCTTCTCTCTACTTCTTAATATGTTTTTTTTTTTTACTTCGACTTCTACACTACACACCACTGTGTCCAATTTTTATAAAATTGTTTCATGGTCTTATGGTCATTCTACGATATTTCTTTCTGTCTTGTTTATTTTTATTTATTTTATTTTATTTATTTATCATTTCTTTCTCCTTTTTAAACTCTGCAGTTAATCTTTTACTCCCTTTCCCTCCTTTATTATTTCGCTGTCTTTCCTATTCTATCCCATACTGCTTTATGATCTAAAAATTCCACCATTTGTACTGCCATTATTACTTTCATGTCTCTAGAGTAAATTATATAATGAATTTCAGTCTTAAAATTTACAGATTAAATGTCCACTCTCTATTCTTTCCTACTTTTACATATCAAAATTGCATTCTCTCTCTTAACATCTTAATATTCTGCATTATTTTTCATTTTCCTTTTCTCAGATTACAGTTAAAACATTCTGCCATCATTACTGACATATTCACTAAAACATTTTTTAATTTATTCATACAACTGTTTTCACTCCATCGTATCAGCATATCAGTAATTCACTATTAATCATATATATTTTATTCTCATTCTTATATCACATATCACTACTCTTCCTGGCACTGCTATTGTTACATGAGAAATTATTATTTCTTTATTTTTTGTAAGAATTTTTATTCCAGAGCGTCTAATTTTCTGTAAAATGTACATGTCCCCCATACTTCATGTATCCTTTTCCTTTTTGTTTCTTTGTTACATATGATAGCCAGCTAGCAAAAAACATCATTTTCATTTTTGTACACTACTCCACCACTAACAGATTTGTTATATCATTTCTAATGCTCTTCATATTTCATGCTAAAATTCCTATTTAATTCTTTTTCTATTTTTATTTTTTGCAAATGTTTTACTTCTAGGTTATTTTTCCTTCTCCCAAGTCTCTCACAAATTGATTTTTCATTATATTCTTCTTGTTCTTCTCATCCTGTCTCAATGTCTCCCTCTTTTTCCTCTTCACTTTCTAAAGTGCAAATCCATGTTCTTCCTGTGTATCAATTACTTCACTTTGAACTATTTCTTCTTTAACTATCTCTTCATTCTTTAACCGTTCTTCGTTTTTCTTTCCTTATACCACATTCTCTTTTAATATCTTCTGCAGTAATATTTTATATTGTTTGTCATTTTTATGAGCTTTCCTCTTCATCTGCTATTTCCTTATCTAATAAGAGACAGTCAAACCAGATGTGCCTAAATTCCATAGATTTTCTATAGACCTGCTTACAGTTTTTTGCTATAAGTTCATTCTCCCACACCTTTATTTGTTACAGTCTTGTATTGAATGATTTTCATTCCCACAGAAACAACATGCTTTTGGCTCCAGTACCAAGCAAATTCTCCTTTACCATTCGCAATTATTGTATCTGATATATATTTAATTTTCTTATGCTTAGCATCCATTGCCACCCACACTTTCTAACGGCTAGTCCATGAATTTATTTCATCACATATTTTTTAACTTGATCTACTTTACTCCATAGAGAAAGAAAAAAATCATGCTCATCCATATCTGAAGTTCCAAATCGCACTTTTATTTTCTTTTCTAGTTGCAGTCCCAAGCTCTGAAATAAACAGCTTTTCTATGCTGGCACTATATTTATTTTTTCAGTCTCATTCCTAAGTGATTCCAGCAATTTAAAGCTTTCAACAATGAAGCAATGTTGTTATGACTTTAATGTCACCCCCCTTAGTTGCAAAATAATACTGTCAATAGCATCATACCTGCTCACACTGACATTATTTGTATTCTTATCACCAAACGTCTTTCTGCAACTGCTGAAAAACTGCAGATCTTGCATTCTCTCAGTTCCCGCCTCCATTCTTCCTTATATTGCTGCATCTGCATAAGATCTTGTTTTTTTAAGCAAAAACCCTGTTTCCAAGGTAAATTTTTAAAACTGGCTACTCCACCAACAGAGAATACTAGATGCTACTTCTGTTTCCAACCTCTCATTTTATCCCTCCTGTAACAGTCTCATCACCATGTCCTTCCATCAAACTTAATTTCCTTCCCTTGGCTCTGGCTGTTTCATTAATTTTTTGAACTCTGTTACAATTATTTCATCTCCTCCTTAAGTAGGTTTTCTCCTACTTCTCTTTCCATCTCTGCTGCATTCTCCTCCATCTTGGAAATTCCGGAACTACACTAGCAACCCACTGGTACCACCCAACAGCTCCAAATAGTGTTTTACTTCTTCTCATTGAGTAGTGGAAGTTTCTCAGTGCCATTGCCACATTTCTTCTAGTTAGTACAAATACCAGCTTGGATCTTCTCAATACAGACAACTATCCCTTTGGGACTAAATCAGTCAACAAAGCAAAAATAAAAAAGCTTATACATGCCAAGAGTCAAAAACAAAAATGTTAGGTCTTCTGTCAGCTAAAGTTTTGTGTTATTCTTGCAATTAGTTATTTATGGCAATCCAGCTTATGTTTACTTGCTCTTTTACTAATGGTCACAATATTGATAATATTTCTACACGACATATTGCTATAAAGCAATTTTCCAGCAAATGGGAAGATGTTTCCAAAGCTCCCACATACTCTTTTCAAAGTATGACTATTTCATAGCTCTACTCTACACATTTTGAAATGAGCATGTGTTTGTAAGTCTGACAGTCTATGACTAAACCTTCAAAACTGGACAAAAAGTTTTGATGTTAAATTTGCCTATGTAGGATATTATCTTAAACTGTGACATTTGTCAAATGTCATATTTAAAATTATATTCTGTTTGTTAAATGTCATATTGAAAATTAGGAAATACTTCAGTCAACAGAAACCTTAACCAGTAAGACAAGTAAATATTGAATCACTAATGTCTTTGTTTATTAGTCCAAATGAAATTTTAACATATTATTAGCAATTAACATAGCTATCCAGTGTTACACCAGAAATGCATTCAAATCCTTACCGTTATAATTTGAAAAGATGCCATTACTAACGTTATTAACTGCCTCTTGCACTTGTTCAGCACTTATTGAACTGCTGTCATCAAATACGTTGATTATATCAGCTATTACACTTGGACTGTTTCTAGCATCCATAAACATTTTTGAAGTGGATCTGCAAGCAAAGTTGATGGATGATTAGTGTAGAACATAAAACTTTGATTAAGATAACAATTATGAATAGATAAATGTGAAAGTATGAAGGTGTTCATAGACATACTTCTCTCTTATATTCTATATTAAAGTTAACACAAAATGGTACAGCAAATACGTATGGCTAAAATGAAATGGTGTGAGTTCTGTTAGGATAGCTGACATGGCTCCACATGTGAAACCAAGATCTTAGACAAAAATGGAGTCAAACAGAAGGTTGAGGAGATGTATTAAAATATTTTTTGTTTAACTTTTGGTTTTTGGTAAATGTATCACTGGTGTTGAAGTGTGAGGATCTGTCAGAGTGAGGTATGAATAGTTTTAAACTAACTGCCTCATCTTGAACCTGGTGCCAGTCCCTGATCGGATTACTTCTGAAGAAGTCTGCATTGGTAGCAGACGAAAAGCACTTTAAGTGACGATTTGTCCTGAATTTATTAAATCTCTGTGTGGAAGCTGCTGTGTTTGGGACTTTTCTTTTTCGTTTTGAAACTATTATGGAGTGGAGTAGAATTTTAGGATAAATAATAGCTTTCTGCAGGGAAAATTATTTATGAGTGGGGACTGGACCCTAATTGGCAATAGTGATAATATATCAGGGAGACATAGAAAGGACAATATAACAAAAGAGGATAAATTTCAGAAGACATATATGAGACTATTTGGTAAGGAAGATGTGAATTTAGTATCAGGAACTTTGCTGGAATTTACATAGCATTTCCAATATGTTATTCCCAAAATATTTTATGTTTTATAACAGATATATTTTGTTTTATGTGTATAATTTTCTTTTTTTCCTTTTATATATGTTTACCTATTTTCTAATGACAGACATTTGTATTTTATTTGTATTTATATATAGTTTGTTGACAATGGGTATAGCTGAAGAGAGATTTTTCTATGTATAGATTTTTAACACAAACTTGTTTTGGGATGTGATGTCACAATGGGAGATATGGTCACATGATGAGTACTACCTTTTAAATAAGGGTGTTTTTTTCAAACTATTTTACTGGTAGATGAAGCTTAACTTCTCGAACTTCAACTGCTTGAGCTTCCACTCCCCAACGATCAGAGTTCCTCTATAGGAAATCACTGGCAACAATTCAGCAAGACACAATTCCATTTTGGGGGGAATTTCCCCCTTTTTTGAATAACTGCAACCTCTAAGATGGTATATATAAGTTCATGGGGTGTGGAAGCTTACACCCTTGCAAAAACACATAAAAATTGTTTTTCAGCAAAATGTTTTCAGCGAATGCAGATCAAGGATTCTGATTCTCGGTGCATTTACTTTCATCAGCTCACAGTGGAAGCATTTTTTCATGGTTAGATTGTTTTTCCTTGTATTGCTTTCTTCTTTTTTGCATGATGTGCAGTATTTCCTTTGCACCATGTTTTAATTGCATTCTGTTTTCTAGTACATTTTAAATAGGAAATAAACCAAAGCTGTTTGTCTTGTGAGGCACAGAAGTTAGATTTCCCCCACATTCCTACGCTGCTATTTTTCTTAGACTCTCTGTTACTTTATTTGTCTGCCCCTTATTTTAATTTGAGCAGATAATTCCTCCCCTCTTCTCTTCTATTGGCTGTTGTCAGTAAGCACAAAAGTATCATTTTGCGAAGTCATCTCTCAAACTATTTAATTTTATTTGCCCTCCCACTATACTCCATAGAGCCAGACTACTGAGTGCCCTCCCTATTCCAGTTCATCTTGTTCTTTTAAAATTAGTGGCGCTCCTCTTAGAATATTAAAGCTTGAGTTACCGTCTGCTTTATTTTTTTCTGTCTGCTTAGTTCACATTGCAGTTCTTAGAATATTAACACATTTTGACTTTCTTACTTTTAAAATCTTGAACATCTGGGACAATACTACCAATCATTAGAGAGTCAACTTTCCACTTCTCAGTAATGATCTTGGGATTAGTGCATCTGTTTTATTCCTGGTAAGGGAATGATCAGAAAGATATTATTTCTTAGACTTCTTAGAGATTACTGATCACTTGGAAAGCCTGCTAAACCCATAGCATATATTGAAGCTCTAAAGAAATAATTGTCAATGCCTCCTAGAACTCACTGTAAAATATCCCAGTCTCCAGTGCACATGACAACACCTACTCCTTCTTCTCTCATACATACTGCAAATCGAAACTTACCCAAGAGTCATCAGAAAAGTAGGCCAAAATGTATAAGTCCACTAAGTCTGTTTCACACTGGGAAAAGTTTTTGTCATAGATAAGTAGGAACCATACAAATGCCACATCATAGCTAAACAAAAAAAAATCAGAAGCCAGGAGATGCACCATGATAGTCTCTCTTTATTAAAATGTTTATTTAATAAAGAGAGACTGTCGTGGTTCACCTCCTGGCTTCTGATTTTTTTTTTGTTTAGTCAAATTTCCAATGAAATATTTTTAAGATCCAAAGAAATCATCTTACCACTGTACTTTTCCCATTATCAAACTCCTCAAATAAATCCTTCAACTACTGTGATTGATTAGCACAACACTCCATATATTCAGAAGCCTACAGTTTCTTTGCTCAAAGGTGTATATGGTTATGCATCTTACGGTTCCCATGACTGCTTGCCTAGTATGTTCCTGTATTCTTAACAATAAGAAATATGAAACTCTAATGACTATAATCCTCAGTAATTTACTTGAAAAGATGATAAAGGACAGAGTAAACAAACAGATGTTCTGCAAAAAAGGGACAGTTGAAAGGTATGCTAATTGGTATGGAATGTTTTTCTGTCATACAACAGAAGTTATTTCCTTTACCCTTTGTAATGCATTTAGTTTACCTATGATTTTTCTTAACTGTTTTCAGCTAAGTGAATATTCTCTTGACTTCATCTCTTAGAATAACATGGGCACACACAGACACATGCGAACACATAGACCGACACCAACACAAACACATACTTAGAAAATAATAGCTAAAAAAAAATATCAGAAGCCAGGAGATGCACCATGATAGTCTCTCTTTATTAAAATGTTTATTTAATAAAGAGAGACTGTCGTGGTTCCACCTCCTGGCTTCTGATTTTTTTTTTTGTTTAGTCAAATTTCCAATGAAATATTTTTAAGATCCAAAGAAATCATCTTACCACTGTACTTTTCCCATTATCAGACTCCTCAAATAAATCCTTCAACTACTCTGATTGATTACCACAACACTCCATATATTCAGAAGCCTACAGGCTGTTGCAAGATGAACTGTGTCTCGCTTTTTGAGCCATGAAAGACCCAGTCTTATTTGACCTTCCACTTCTTGGCAAAACCAGTGACACTATAAACACCCACATTAAAGACCTAAATCTACACTATAAATAAGCAAATCTCGCTAGAGGAATGAATTTCTAAAGCTATATATTTCTAGCCTGTGCAATAAGTCACCACTACAGGCTGAATAAAGTAGTACTTTGGTTACCTTTAAGGCTATTCTTAATGACTGGATAGGTAGACACAGATTAACACCAGGGTTATCATCTATAGCTCTGCTCATTTTGGAAGGTGAACACTATTAAGAGCTTGAAAAATGTGGAAAGAACTTTTAAGTTTCTTTGCACAAAGGTGTATATGGTTATGCATCTTATGGTTCCCATGACTGCTTGCCTAGTATGTTCCTGTATTATTAACAATAAGAAATATGAAACTCTAATGACTATAATCCTCAGCAATTTACTTGAAAAGATGATAAAGGACAGAGTAAACAAACAGATGTTTTGCAAAAAAGGGACAGTTGAAAGGTATGCTAATTGGTATGGAATGTTTTTCTGTCATACAACAGAAATTATTTCCTTTACCCTTTGTAATGCATTTAGTTTACCTATGATTTTTCTTAACTGTTTTCAGCTAAGTGAATATTCTCTTGACTTCATCTCTTAGAATAACATGGGCACACACAGACACATGCGAACACATAGACTGACACCAACACAAACACATATTTAGAAAATAGAAAGAAAATGCAGAACCAGCAATTACTGCACTACAATTCCATGATCACATAAAATGAAGTTATGTACTTACCATAATGTTCCATCTGTGCTGTCCATTTTCATTCCTCCTCAACTGATGGGTTCGGATCTGAGGCCTCGGATCTGACTTGGTCATTGTAAAAGCTTGTGGCAACCTTGAATTTTTGAGCTTCTCCCTTACCCATAATATACCACCGCATTACCTCAGATCTTGTTTGTAGATTATAGCAAAAGACTAATATTTTACTTATATAGAAAAAAGTTTCTAAGCAGAAATATAGCAGATAATGGAAGCACAAAGCTATATCTGGACTCATAAAAGGCAATAGAAAGACCCCAAGACTGGCTCTATCCACTCACTCTTCAAACTACATTGGATGGGGGTTGGTGAGTGGGGAGTCGAGGAGGAATGACAATGGACAACACAGATTAAGTTAAGTACATAACTTCTTTACCTGATGTCAACTTTCAATAAATCATTGACTGATGGGACAAAGTCCCTTGCTACTAAATCCCCAGGGTTGTCTCAAGTAAGGATATTCCTGAGCACCACTGAGTCAAATGATGCCCTACTTCTAGAAACTAAGTCTAGCTTGAGATAAGAAGATGTGAGGTGAAGCCCAAGTTGCTGCTGCACAAATATCATCCATGGAGGCTCTTGAATGAAATGCTGAGGAAGGTGCTATGGATCTTGCAGAAAGAGCATATAATTGCTTAGTTAAAGGCAAATTCAGTTTATTGTAAATGAAAGAAATGCAATTAGTGGGTAGGGAAACTCTAGACAGTAGCTTGCCCAATTTCTTTTCCGCAAAGGAAACAAATAACTGATCGGATTTTCTGAAGTCCTTAGTTTTGTGTAAGTAGAAACGCAACTGTCTATGCACATCTAGTGAATGCAACAAATATTCACCTTTGCTTGTAAAATTTGGGAAGAAAACTGGAAGGTTGATAGACTGGTTAATGTTGGATTCTGATACAACCTTGGGCAAAAAAGATGCATTAGTTTGCAATTTAACTCTGTCTTTATGAAAAATTATATATGGAGGTTTCACCGATAATGCTTGAATTTCTGAAATACATCTGGCCGAAATAATGACCACCAAAAATAAAGTCTTCCAAGATAGAAATTTGAGATTGCAAGTATTTGCAGGTTCGAAGGGTGGTAGAACCAAAACTTGCAATACCAGAATTAAGTTCTATGGTGGAGTAGGATCTTTAACTGGAGGTCTCAACAGAAGTGTTCGACATAGAAAGGTCTTTCAAAGTTTATGCGAAGCAAGGGAAGAGCCATCTAGACCAACACTGAAATTGGGAATTGCTGCTAATTGAATTTTTACTGCAAAATAACTGGCTGCTTGATCAAAAAGCAATGACAAACCCCAGGATAGTATGAATCAGTGCAGAAAAGAGATCCACATCATTTTCAAGTGCCCAATGCACAAATCTTTTCGATTTGCTAGCATAAGTTTTTGTCATAGATGGTTTGAGGGAAGATAATAGAATTCTGCAAACAGGGGAGGAGAGCATTTGTTGTCTGGTTATTACTATAAATGGAGAAACCAAGCCATCAGTTTGAGCTTTGGAAGATCCAGATGAACCATTTCTCTCAGGTGAGACAGAAGGTCTGGAACTGGATTCAGAATCCAGGGTTGATGGATCAAATGAGGCCACAGGAAGGGGAACCAAATTTGTTGAGGCCAAAAGGAAGCAATGAAAATGAACTTGCTCTTCAACCTGGCAGCTCTCTGAAGGAATTTTGAAATCAGAAGGATCAAAGGATAAGCGTACAGTAACTCGGGGGGGGGGGGGTAATTGTGAAGTAGAGCATCCTTCTGTGACCCCCCCCCCCGTGGGGGGAAATGGAAAAGTAGCTGCTGAACCTGTTGTTTAGGGGAGATGCAAAGAGATCACATCAAGGCTGGCCCCACTCATGGAAAATCAAGTCCACTACTTTCTGGGTGAGGGACCATTCATGAATTAACAGATTACACCTGCTCAGTTTGTTTGGTAGTACGTTGGTCTTCCACAGAATATTTATTGTTAAGAGAAAGATGTTGGTAGAGATTGCCCATTGTCACTCATAGTGCTTCTCGACACAGGGTTATGATTTGGTTCCCCTTGTTTGTTGATGTACCAAACCACTGACATATTGTCTATATCACAATCATTCCCCGCAGGAGAGTGTCCTGAAAGGCTTGCAATGCTAAAAGCACTGCTCTCAACTCCAGCTCAAACTGGCCTCTTTGGGGGACCACATGCCTTGGACTGTCTTTCCCAGGTAATGCCCCCCACCCCAGCTAAGACGTATCCATGGTCAGTATGGCCTTGGGCTGAGAAGGGACAGATAGACAACTTTGTAGTAGTCGTTCCAACTGGGTCCACCTCAACAGGTCTTTTTTGCACAAGTTGTTGATTCAAATTGGGGCTGATAGGGGAAGCTGAAGTATTGCCCATCGTCACGCCAACATCCATTGAAGAATCCTGATGTGGAATCTGGCTAGCAGAACAAGGGGTATCACTGACATCATCGAGTGTAGTGCTTGTAGTACCAGATGAGTGGGGACTGTGGTACTGCACAGTAACCTGTTGACTTGCAATCTTAAGGTCTGAACTCTGGAAATGGGTAGAGAAGCAATTGTTGACCTTGTATCGAGTAGTGCCCCTATGAACTCTGTAGTGTGAGATAGCTGCAGATGTGACTTTTTCAAATTTATGGGTATGCCTAATTGAGCACAAATCTGAATTACTTTTTCTCTTGTCATGATGAGTTGATGCCTGGTCAGGGAGGAGATTAACTAGTCATCTAAGTAACGAAACACCCAGAATTTGTGCAGTTTCAAGTGAGCTGCTACCACTGCCATACATTTGGTGAACACCCTGGGGGTTGGGGTGAGACCAAATGGCAGTGCTCTGAACTGGTAATGACTGGCCCCTAGCTGGAAGCATATGAATTTCTTGGATTGTCTGTTCATTTTTATGTGATAGAACGCATCCTGGAGTTCTGTCGAGCACATCCAGTCATCTTTCTCCAGAAATCAATTCAACCATGACTATCCGAAACTTTGTCTTCCAAACAAAGTTGGTCAGACTCCATAGATCCAGAACTGGTCTCCAGTCTCCTGTTTTCTTTGTCACTAAAAAATATCTCAAGTAATTTCCTTATCCATTCTGGTCTGGGGAGACCTTTTGGATGACTCTTTTGTCTATAAGCTTTTGTATTTGAATTGCTGCTTGTTCCCTCTGAGTGGGTGGAGCACTGGAGATTATCCCATAATCTCTAGGTATGATCTTCTGCACCCAAGTGTCTTTTGGTATTTCTAGCCAGGCTCTCTGGGACAATACAGCCTCTTCTCAGGAGCACTGGAATGGTTTGTAAAGAAAGATTCTCTGGACCCCTGATGTTGTGGGCCTCCTCTGCCTCAAGGGTGGTGTCTGCCATTTGAACTTCCCCCGTGCTTCTGTGGGAAGGTCCTCCACGTGTGCCCTGGACAGAGCCTTGTGATTTCTTTACCACATCTTCCCACCACCCACCACCCCAATGATTCCTCAAAAAGGGTCTTGGGGGTGGGGGGTGGAAAAAAGTATGCCCACAGCAGAAAGGGTCTTTCCATCCATCTCATTCCTGGACAATGTATCTTTTAATTTGGGGTCAAAAAACAGAGGTGCTGTCAAAGGAAGCATTGACAGACAAAGACTTAAAAGGTTCCAAAAGGTTACATAAGCACATCCAGGCATATCTCCTGATGGAAACACCTGAACCCGCTGTTGTAGAGGTTCCTTCTGCTATGTTAGAAATAAGGTTCATTGAAGAATTGGGTATCAATTGTATGGTAGCCAACTGAGAAGTGACAGTATTCTGCACCTCTTCAGAAATGGATCCTGAGAGGGTGCTGAAGTGTCATGAAATGTGCCATATAGTCCAGTCACCTAAGGGCAAAGGTCAGTGAGACATAGACATGCTTCCTGAATTTGTCCATTGTCCATGACTCCTTGTTGGGAGGATGTACAGAGGAACTTTCCTGTGCAAGTTCCTTTTTTAATGGCTGCAGCCACAACATCAACTGGCACATCCTTGGGCCACAATTGTTTATCTGCTGGAGCTGTCATGATTTTCCTGCACATCCAAGGAATCAGCTCAATAGTGCTGAGATTCTTCCATGCCCAATGATAGACCATGTTAATGAGCTTGTTGGTGGGAGGAATCACTCAGGAGGTAGGGGCTGGTACCGAAAGCCTCCAGGAGTACAGATTCTTCAGTAGAAGGGTTGCTGGACTTCTGGGCAGTTTTCTGTTTCAGGATCCAAAGAATGTCTCCAAATGAGACATCTTCATGAGGTGACCTTGGGGACCCTTCAACTTCTTCAAAATATTTATCTTTTCTGATTTATTCTGGGGACTCTAAGTGCTTCCTCTTGCAAATTTTCATCTTAGGGGCCTCCTCATTGGTATGTTCTGGGAAGGTAACAAAAGAAGTGGAGATATCATGTTGGGAAGTTTGGGGTCATGGTACCAGCTGTCCCTGTGGTGAAGAGAGATGAGACTCTCTGAGCAGAGATGGCAAGGTTACTAGTTGAAGATCTGAGGGGGTAGGAACTGTCTGTGTCAGAGAAGCAGGGAAAGCTCTATCAATAACCTCAAAGGCCCACCACACCAGAGAAGAATAGCAACCAGGATCCGAGAAGTCAAACTTCTTGACCATGGTACTTCCTGTGCTCTGAGGACAGCCCTCCAGAGGCAGAAGTCAGAGCCAAACTGACCATTGCCGAGGCCCCGAGTCATAGAGATGGCTCTGAAAACCTTGGAGTCGACTCTTAACACCGCAGATCTGACAGGATAGTCTCAGCTTTGAATGAACTGAAGTTCTCAGAGCAAACTTTGGATCCAAGGATAAAGCGGTTCTCAGATCTGAAGAAGACAGAGCTGGCTAGCTTGGATACAAGGGCTCTGAGACTAAAAAGGAGTCAGAGGACAAACTATTAAGGTTGATGTAGTTGAAGATCAGACTTCCAGACACAAGATCTTGAAAGCCATATTGGACTGACAGAGCTGCTAATCAGATCTGATGTAGCTGGATCTGATAATTCAATCCTCTAATCTCTCAGATCAGATGGAGAGGTCAGATCCACTGTTAGTCTTCTTTGGTGTGTTGGATCCAGTGGTGAAGTCAGATCTATTGTCTGTTTTCTTTCATGCATCAGATCCAATGGTGGTCAGATCCATAGTTTGCCTTCTTTGTTGTATCTGATCTGATGTTGAAGGTGGATCCACTGTCTGATTTATTTTATGTTTTGGATCCGATGGTGAGGTCAGATCTGATTTTTTTATCATTTTCATTTTCTTTTTGTGATCCAGCTTGTAAGCAGGATCAGTCAAAGATCTTTTTTTCCCTGATCCAAAGCCCTAGAAGAGGAGGTTGAAGGGCAAGGAGATTGACAGTTAGAGTTTTTTTGAAGGTGAAGCTTCAGATAAAGCTGCAAAGAAGAAGAAGGCAACATTCCTTTAAGAATAAACATATTTTTCCTTTCAGTAATGGCTCTGGGATTAAACCCATGGCAAATGGAGCAATCCTCCTGTAAATGCAAGAGGCATGAACGAAACACATACAATGTGTTAGAATCTGAAAAGGGTATCTTATGTCCACTTTTTAAACACTTCTGAACTCAGCCATAACAATTAAATCTCTTTAATCAGGTAAATCTTAACAACCACAATGAACTCTTTTTAAATTAACAGGGAAAGAAAGGGAATACCAACAATGGTAATTTGAAAGGAATACAAACTATAGTACTTAAAAGAGTACCCAATGGACAAATAAAGGTAAAAATGAAGGAAATGCAAATGGCCAAGAATTCCAAATAATATAAAAGAGCTTAAGCTATTTAGTCATTTTATAAGAAAAATTTCACTTAGCTGCTAAGATTAAGTGTTAACCACGTCTTTCGCTTTCAAGCACCAAATGAGATCTGAGGTAATGGGTGTGGTGTATTATGGGTAAGGGAGAAGCTCGAGACTTAAAGGTTGCCACGAGCTTTTACAACAGCTGAGTCAGATCCAAGGGCTCGGATCTGTATCCATCAGTGGAGGGTGGAATTAAAATTGACAATATCAGATCATGTGTTTGCAGAGTATAGCTCAGTTAGTGTCGAGCTAGAAAACATTTTTTCAAGATGTCATTTACAATTGCAGCATTTGTAAATAAAAATTCGTATAAAAAAAGTTATCACTAAACTGACATTTTGTGGTCACATAATAAATATATGTAGAGCATAAGTCAAGAAATGCCAGTTTAGTGATACTTTTTCATTCTTATTTACAAATAAAACTTGTAAAAAACATAAAGGACTGATGTAGGAGATATTGCACAAGGTGTAATAAAATGAAAACATCTCTGTGTTTCTTGAAGAGAATATAAACATAACTAGAATGGTATTAATTCAGAGTAAACTGATACAGGGTAGAGTGGCTGGATGATGACCCAACTCAGTGGGTGCTGCTGATATAACAATTTGACTGCCGGGTGCCCCAACAAAGAAGAGTTTGATTTGAATTCTTAATACTGGGATTATCTATTCAGAATGCAATGTTTCACACTGTTGTTGAAGATGGAGAAGTGAGGACAGTAGAAGTAAAAAGCATAATTCCATATTTTTTCCATCCATGTTTTAACTTCGTAAACTACTTCTTGGACTAATTGTTGTAACATATATTTGTATCTGTAACTATGTATATGTTTTTAGCATATCCTTGTATCTGTAAATATGTTTTGTTCATTTCTTATGTGATCCTACTCACCTGGGCTGTGCCTGCAAATGGTCCACTAAGATCAGTGTACTACATTTCGTTCCAAGTCAGACTTTCCCCGGTTAACAAATGTAAAATAAAAAAAAAAAAATAAATAAATAAACAAATATAAATAAGTAAAAAAGTACTATAAGGTTATTGAAAAATGAGTGTGTTTACTAAAAGCGCCATTATCAGACTGGCTGAGATTATCATTGAAAGAGACTAGTAATATTATTAATGAAATATCTTTGAAGAAAGTCATCTTTTCGGCAAATTAAACTGACCTTTATTGATCTGATAAGGAAAAAGCTGTCAGATCTCTTAAATGGGAAAAAATACTTGATGCATTAGATGAAAAACAGTTCAAATGAAGAGAAAAACTGATTGCATGAGATATAAGCATTACAAATAAGCAAATAAATAAATAAGCAGTAGTTATATGAACTAAGTAAATAGCATGATGTGGCATTTCAGTAAAAACTGGGGTTTAGAAGAAATGATATAAAGAAAGAAAGAGAAATAATCCCTGTATAGGGGTGGGATGAGAGAACAGAAGACTACTTTTATAGGCACAACTAGAAGTGTTAGAAAACAAAAACAGTGCTATAACTAAATTGCCATAAGGTATGGTAGCACTGCTGTGCAAATTATTTTTTAGGGTCATGCTCAAGATACTGGTATACATTTACTAAAAAGGTTGGATGTACAATTTCTGCTAAGGTGACAGAGCATTGATGTTTTGCAGTTATACAAAAAGAAGGACACATCAAGGAAGGGAGGAAAATGTATGTGCCCTGTTGTATGTCAAGTATTGATGTATGCAAAAATGAGTAGGGTGTTTCTAAAGGTCAAAAAGACTAATGCTATTATGAAAGATTAATGGAAGCTAATATGGCACATCTGGTCTTACTTTATAGAAAAGTAATCACTTAAGAAAATTAAAATAAACTTAAGAGATTTGAGCTGGAGTGTGAATAGTCTGAGAATGTCTAGCCAAATAGAGTATTATACAATGACCCCCCATTAATATTCAAAAACGTGCATGCTGATTGGTCAGTGTGCACGTTGTAAATCTGAGTTATAGTAATGGAAAAAGGTCCGGTCGCCCGGACTTTTTCCATTACTATAACTCTTACAGCAACACTGTCTCGCTATGTTAAATGAGTTTAACATAGCGAGACAGCTTTAAAAAAAGAAACAGAGATTCTCCGTTTCTTTTTTTAAAGCTGTCTCGCTATGTTATACCCATTTAACATAGTGAAACAGTTTGTAAAATGCAACAGAGATCTTGTTTTCTCCGTTGTTTTTTTCAAAATTGTCTCGCTATGTTAAATGGGTTTAACATAGGGAGACAGCTCAAAAATAAGCAACGGAGATTTCTGTTGCTTATTTTAAAGCTCTCTTGCTATGTTAAACCCATTTAACATAGTGAAACAGTTTGTAAAAAGCAACGGAGATCTTGCTTTCTCCATTGCTTTTGCCCACAGCTCTGATGTACTGCGTAGGCGTACGCATGTGCAGTACATCAGAACTGCCGCAGAATACCAGACAGCTGCGGAAGGGCAGTAAGGAGGCATTATACAACGCCATTATTTAAGAAAAGTAATTATTTTTTTTCTTAAATAATGTCATTGTATAATAGCAATAACCCACTTCTGGGTGTGGGTAATGCTGGATTTATCCACGGTTGGCTTTGTTTGGCCACTCGGGTTTCGCCCTCATGACCAAACCACACCAACCATGGATAAATCCAGCATTACCCACACCCAGGCATGGGTTATTGCTATAATAATATATATTAAGCAAACAGAGATCAATTTAGTTATGTTGCAGAATACACATTTAACTGAGAAAAAGCATTTTGCTCTTATGAAAATAGGCTTTAAGGTTATTTTGCAAATATGTCATTGACAGAAAAATAGGAGAAGTGGCTATTTTATGCACAAAAAACATACTCCACTGTTAGAGGACGAGGAGTCAATAGATAAGAAAGATAATCCAGGGAGGTTAAGGTCAAGAATGATGCTACATCCAATACCATCAAAAAATACCAACTACAAGTTTCAAACACAGACTACTAACAGATCTCAAACAATTCTTTATTTAGTATATCAGATATAAAGCATATATTAGTGCATTCATATCAATGCACTTCATCACAAATAGAAAGTTAAACTATTTATATCACAACATTAAAAATAACATGTGGCTGTAAAAAAAGCAATCAAGAAGTTAGACCTCTTCCTTTTAAAACTGGAACAGTACTTAAGGAATCATTCAGTATTGGAGGTTTTGTAGCATTTAAACTAATAATCCAATTTAGTTCAGCATTCTCAGTGGCATTCAATAAAATAAAGCATCACTCCTTACGCCAACATTTATTTGTTTAGAACCATACATTTAATGGTATGTGCATTACTCTTAGAGATATGGTTAACCAAAGCATTTAAAAATTGCATTTCTTTGTATCATAAACATAATGGCTAATCCTCTCCTTAAACTGCATATTCATTTTTCTTCATAGAAAATTGACAAAAATAACAGATAGCAATGCATATCAATGTCTTAGTGTGACAAGTAGCATAAAAGTCAATGACATATTCTACATTAAAAATTGATGTGCATATCAATTCATTTTCTGAATAAAATACCAATAATTACAATTATAACAAGGGAATGTATGTTTACTAATAATGGTAGTTTGTTTATTCCATGAAAATGTTTACAGCATAACTATTTTTTGCTATTCTTCATGTAAAGAATGTACAGCTCTCAACTGGTTCTTTAGCTACCTTACTAACAGACAACAGGCAACTAAATGGGATAGTAACTCTCCACACTACTCCCAGTCTCTGTTGGGGTTCCTCAGGGTTCCATCCGTGGCCATCTCCTTTTTATTATATTCACAAATATTCTAAACACTGCCACTAAATTTGCTTCTATCATTCAATATGCTGATGATGCTACTCTTATTTGCTCTGCTCCCACACACCAAGTACTCGAAGATAAACTGCAAAAGTAATTTCTTGATATTGAAAATTACCTAAATGAACTTCAACTCTTCTTAAACCCAAGCAAAACAAAATTAATGATCTTCTCCAACAGGAAATCCAAAGCAAAACCACTTCCTCCCTCCATCTACTCCACTAATGGCACTATAATAGAACTAGTTAACCAAACAAAACTACTTGTTGTTAGAATAGACAACAACCTAATGCTCAACAAACACATATCACCCGCAATTAAGAAAGTTCACATCAAACTTTGTGCTCTATATAGGGCACAAACTTACCTTACTCAAAAGGCCAGACTAGCCATAGCCAGATCCCGCCTCCTATTTACTCTCCTCTACTGTTCTCAACTTTTCATTAACCTGCGCATGTCTGATTTATATCTACTTGATTCCTGCTAAAATAAAATAGCACAATTTGCTGGTAATTTACCCAACAGGACCCATCATTGCCTTGCTCTGCAAAAACTACACTGCCTTGAATTTCCCAATCTATTATTACTCAATCAGCTCACCACTGACCACTCCATTATCCACAAACCTGAAAACTGCCCTGCATTCTCCAACCTAGTGCAACTAAATACCAACCCCAGGACCCTTAGATCATCTGGTAATCTTATACTTAAGGTAACTAACTCCCATAATTATTTTGGTGACTCTCTCTTCTCCTTCAAAGTAGCCAGACAGTGGAACATATTACCCCAGCATATCCTAGAAAACACAGAGAGTCATAGCTTCAAACAGCTTGTAAAGGAATACTTTATTGATCAATGGCTATGCTCCTGTAATACTCCTGGTTAGTTTCTCATGCCATCAATCAAATATTTATTTTCTGTTATCTTCTTCTTGTCTTACTTCTACCAAATGAAAATGCCACAATGGTTTATTTTAGTTATATATCTAATGAACTTCATATTACTGCCTGCAGTAAGGCTTAGAAATGTAATGTTTTCTGTTTTTACATTCCCTTTTTGTAAATTGTGATTGCTGGCAACTGTTAAACTTTTTTGTATATTGTTTGTAAATCTTTTTAAAAATGTTGTAATCTTTTTGTACCATTGTTGTGGAGCTTTTCTACCCGGGTCTCCACTGAAAACGGGCTACTCGCCCAGCCGAACTCTACCCGGTTAACAAATATAAAATAAATAAATAAATACATAAATAAATAAATAAATAAAGGAAGGAAATGGAACAATTATGTCTTAAAATGATCATTAGCTGTTAAAGTGTGCCATTTTTAATAATATTGCAAATATCAGAATTGTTTCTTGTATTAGTAAGATGAGATTTCAATAATCTTTCATTAGTACATTTACTTGTAGATGGTTGATTTCTATGGCTAAGAAAGGGGGACAACTACTGTTTTTGTTATGTTTTATTGCACATCTGATGAAGCCCATTGGTATCAAAGTCTATATGGAGAGATGATAAAATCAGCAAGCAAAGGAGAGTACTGTTGCTGGAATTCATCCTCAAGTCTTGGTGAGTACCATGATGAGGGGGACACAGTTTTTACAAAATCTCACTAAGATGACACTGATATATAGACTGTATTTTATATAGCATATATCATGGACAGAAGCAGGTTCAAAAACAAAAAAGACAGCTGGGTGCACAAGTCCCAGGATAAAAATGTGCCCAATACTGGTAGATGCACTGGCAAGTGGACTGGAAAAAATGACAGTGTAGAATCCTCAAGACACAGAAACATTGCTACAATGGAGTTAGGCCAGGCTCAGGAGGAGGATGGGCCCCTGTTGTAGAAGGAGGAAGTAGTCTGCAAAAACTGATAGGCCAAAAAAGAGCCATAAAGATAATACAGTGGACTATTGAGGATAAGAAAGAAATTATGTATTATTACTATTATGCAAGAAGACCAGAATTTCCAGAGTGGCGTACAGTTACAGTTATCCCACTCCACAAGGGGTGATCCATCTTGGATCCTGGGAACTACTGCCCCATCAGTCTGATGAGCCTGATCTGCAAGGCCATGGAATGTATTATCAAGGAACTTATAAACAAAGACATTGGCAAACTTCAAACACTGGACCCCACCCAGTTTGGGTTCGTGAAGGACCGATCATGTCTCCAGAACCTGACTGACTTCTTTGACTCAGTCTCCAGAGCTGTGGACAAGGGTAAGGCAGTCCACACAGCCTATCTGGACCTTGCCAAGGCCTTTGACACCATCCCCCACTCTGGAATCATAGATAAACTTACTAAGCTGGGCATTAATCCCTACGTCGCTCGATGGGTTGCCATCTGGCTTACTGACAGAACCCACAATGTATAAAGTAGCCAATTCCAAATCCAGCTTCAGAAAAGTGACAATTGGAGCACCTCAGGGTTCAGTCTCTGGCTAACAAAGTTTGCAGATGACGGCAAACTGGGAGCCATTATTGAATCCCCAAATGATGTGGATATTCTACAAAAGGGCATTACAGAAACAGATGCTTGGTGCCAGAGTCATGGGCTCAAACTCAATGTCAAGAAATGTATAGTTACCCCCTTTGGGAAAAAACATGTACCCATGAATTACCACATAGGTGGCAGTACACTAAACATTGAAAGTGTGATAAGAGACTTAGGGACACAGGTGGACAGTGGTCTCACCTTTGACAACCACATCACCACAATATTCAGGAAATCCTTCTGTGTGGCACACCTTATCACTAAGGGCTTTTCATCTAGAAAAAAGGATGTCATTGTCCCACTGTACTCATCCCTCATTAGACCCATTATAGAATACAATGCCCCATTTGGTATGTACCTCTCAAGACATTTGCAACAACTGGAAAGGCCGCAGAAATACCTCACTAAAAGAATCACAGACCTAAAGCAGATGCCCTATGGAGACCATCTAAAAAAACTCCAGCTGTACTCGGTCACATATCGTCTACTCAGAGGCGATCTCTGCTTAACATACAAGGCCATGTCAAACCCAGAGCTGTTGGACATGCTACACTTAAAGAAATCCCAATCCCTCAGAACCACATGCTCCAGGGATCTAAACCTTGTCATCACAATGAACAAAACATGCTGGAGGGATAGGTTCATGACCCAGAGACTCCACAGACTCTGCAATAGACTGTCCATACAAGTCAAGCAGAGCACCTCTTTGGCCCTCTTCAAAAGGAGCCTTGAAGATTGGATGGGAGATAGGAAGTTCACCCTGAGGATCACGTCAGTCACCCTGATAGTCAGGGGTCTAGGGAAGTAAATACTGTGGGAATAAATAGCCAGGGAATTGTTATGGCTAGGCTTGTATAGACCCTAGGGCCAATAGCCTAGTACCAACCTATGAACCTATGAAGATATTTAAACAGATTAAAAAAGAAATTAGAGGAAAGAACAATACTTGCACAACAAAAACTTTCTACATTTTCAAATGGAAATTTGTGTTCATTAAAACAACATATTTGTGAAAACATTATACAGACCAAGAAACCTTGGGCTACTAGGAAATAGAAATGACTGAGAAAGTGCAAAATATAACATACAAAACTTAGAGATTTTTGAAAGGTATAAATAAAAATCATGGGCATGAAAAAGAAAGAGAGATCTGATATGGTGTAATATTTATGCAAAGGAGAAAGCCAAATTAATGAATATATATAAAAAAAGGGCAGCTCCAAAATTTCACAATACAAACAATTGATCACAAAGGGAAAACAGAAAATTAATAAAGTATAATTTAAACAAATAGAAGCTGAAGTTATGGAAACCTGAGAAGTGAAGGATTTAGTGCAGAAAGTCTAACACAGGCTATGTCACAGTATAATGGAACAATGAGTCCCCAAATTAAGGAGAAACAGATGAAGCAGGAGACTCCTGAAGAAATATGGACATGGGAAAAAAGAAATTTAATATAGTGCAATATTTGTGCAAAGGAGAAAGCAAAATAATCAGTACAAAAAGCATCAAAGATGTTTGAAGAGAAATATGGGCAAAGGCATCCACAATACAAAATAAATTAATAAATAAAACAAAAGGGAAAGTAGAAAAGAGGATTAGTAATGAAGAAGTTAAAGTAATAGAAAAAGAAGTTATGGATTATCAGTGAAATGAAAGATTTACCCTGGGATTCATGAAGCTCAGCGCAAGGACGGCGTTAGCCTGGGGCCGAGCATGTGGCGTAGAGATGGTGCAGCAGCACCATATGCATATTAATGAAGGTGCGCTGCCGCACCGTCCACGTGCACAGGAAACATGTGCGAGTGCAGGGGGTGTGTTTAAGCACTGCACAGAGGCGTGAACATGTCAGCTACAGTCTCGCAACCTGAAATGCTGACTAGTACAGCCTGCATCTAATAGTAATCACTCCAGTCAGTGTCCGTGGATACTGAAATGTATGCAAAGCATACAAGAGAGTTCCGAAAATACCAAAATAAAATCACAGGAGTAAACACACAAGCACATAGCTGAATGTTGAGCCCACGTCCCTCGAACAATGACATTTAAAACCCTGTGTCCGTATTTCATTGTAGTGTTAATTTTTACACCAAGTGGAAGTGAAACGCAGCGTGTTTGCACACTGCTGCCCTTTGCTAAGCCTAGCCCAATGCAATGGACTGAGCATTCACTCAATATCTGACCATTCGTGGTCCGAGTCATCCTTGTCTGGATGGCCCAAAAATGAATGGGTATTACCCGGGTCAACCTAACATGTCATGAAAGATAAGTATTTGCATGTACCTATGTGCATGAAGTACAGCATGTGGAAGATCAAATATGCTAGGGTTGTCCTCACAACCATATTGGTACCAGAGATATGTAGAGTATGCAATGTGTACTGCTGTCTGTGCCATGGGCCAGCAACCAGAGAAGGGATGGATGGTGTGTTTGTGGAATTTGAGGGGGGTGATGGTTAATGTAATAATTCGCCAAGGGGAGACTGGGTCAGATGTACAATAGGTGAACTGGAGGTGTACGAGGGAGCAGTGGGTGAATCAAAAAGGAAACCAAAGAACATACATTCACATCCCCAATACACCCTGACAGGCCATACTGCAGAGCACAATCCCACAAACATATGAACACTAAAGTGTGCGATACACATGTACAGAAACGGTACCAGCTCACACCCACATAATTCTCTGGCCTGAACTGAGCCATCCAACCCCTACACACCTGGATACATAATTGAATACCCATCATCCCCTCCACAGCACACCCCCCCCCCCTTGCTGAACGTCCACCAAAACCACCCATACTTGGGCAGCTAGCCTGGGCCAGCCATATTTGCACATAGTGCCCCCTACCCACATCTAGGAGGCAGTCTCACCCTAGGCAGTCTCAGGCTTGCAAACTAGGTATCCCATGCATGTATAACCCTCCCTCATTTTCATATAACCAAAAGAATGGGAATCATTGGCATCCACAATTTTTGGACATCCCTCATGGGATAAGTGTCTGTTCTAAAGATTAGACTTGGTAGAACAACACGATGTCCAGCCCCGTAGACATCCGGACACAAGTTGCATTAGCAGTAGTTGTCCACAGCCCTGCTCAGCCTCCAGCCAGTCCTGCATAACCTACAACCCGGGATTAAACACCTGACCATGATGCACGTCTCCCAATGTGCATTATCGGGAATATATACCTTTCACATGTTCCCTTGAAGCTTTCCCATAGCCATCGTCCAAATAGTACACATCTGCAAAGAGTATACCCTGTCCAGGTTCCACGTCATAATGATGCACACAACCCCTGTATACAAACGGTACACGTCCCTCCCAGATGCGGGTGTTCATATACATGGCCATGTACAACCCCAGATATGTAGTCATACATCTATAAATGTACATACTTATATACGCATAGCTACAGCTACACATCACACATACATGCATATAAGTAGTTGTCAAGTATGTGTCCTATTTATAAATATGTATACTTGCAGATGTATACATATGTCTCTCAGAAACATATGAACATTAACATGTACTATATATATTTTCACCAACTGACTGTCACATTTGTTGCCAGTAGTGTGGAATGCCTGCAGTAAAATCATATATCCTAACTACCATCCATACAGAATGTACCACAAATGGTGTAGTGGTCAAACCGGTGAGCAAGGTGTTTCTGTTCCTGGGTCCAAGCCATGCAAGGGCTGCTAATTTTATATGATGCCCAGAATAATGGCCATCGGATAGAGGGTGATTGAGTAACTTACAAGCTGACGTAAGCGGGTATGCACGGCAGTATGTGGCAGTCATTCAGCAGTATGGGAAATGTAAATAAGTATGTAGGTGTATATGCATGTGTATGTACAGATATATATATATATATATATATATATATATATATATATATATATATATATATATATATATTTATATATATCCATGAAGAAAGAACATGGTCACAATAAAGCAGTCATAATGAATGGGAAGGGAAACAGCAGCGGAACCCCTCGTATTATTTAGTGCTGTCATATCAAGCTGGCCAGAGGTGAGCAAACCTTGTGCGTCTCCATCCACAGGTAGGATGCTAACAGTGGAACTAACTTTGTCCATGTGCTAAGTCTGACTTTCAGGCAGGTGCAGTGCCAGTCTCCAGTCAGACAAGCCGATGATGTGGATACTCTACAAAAGGGTCTTACAGAAACAGATGCTTGGCGCCAGAGCCATGGGCTCAAGCTCAATGCCAAGAAAAGTATAGTTATCCCCTTTGGGAAAAACATGTACCCGTGAATTACCACATAGTGGCAGTACACTAATGTATAACTGAATAAGTGTTATTAAGAC